>NW_010317080.1:17629-20169 GCF_000700745.2 Antrostomus carolinensis | reverse complement strand
AATCCCCTCATCCAGATCATTGATAAAGATGGCCAGTATATGGAGGTGAAGATAAGTTTAAATAGAATATCCTATTTTGAATACTTGAAATTTTCCTTTCTTTGTGAGAATTAGAGAATAAATATTTCATTATTTAACTTAGATGATTTTTACTTAAGGTTTTCTGCCTTATAATGCATAAGGTATACCTGCATTCAAGAAGTTGGGTGATATTATCAAACTGGAAATACCTTTCTGCTTTTAATTCAAAAGTATTCCGTATTTATCCCTTCAGTAACACTGGAACCTTTTTAACATTGCTTTGTTTCATTGTATTGCAGTCTGTACTGAACAGTTGTTTGCTTTAACAGCTTTGTGTGGAATTATGGTTTTTTTTCCCACCCATATGACAGGAAATTTGTGATTACAAAAGACAATGTTGCTCTTATGTACCATGCTCCTGGGAGGAAACGAGAATTTAATGCATTTGTTCTGGACAAAACTTACTACGGTCCATATGATGAAACAACTTGTATCGACTGGACTGATGATTCCAAGTGAGTCGTTAAACTAAAGCACTGTCTACCTGCTCATGTTAGTTTTGCATGCATGTCACAGTCCATTTTCTTTGCTCTGAAGAACTGTAATAAGTTTAAAAAAAAAATCTTTTTGGCTGTTCCATTTCTCATTCTATCTTGAATTAAAAAAAATACTGTAATTAGACAGCCTAGAAAGTATCAGCAGTGCATGTTTGCTTGATAATGCCTGGTTATCCATAAAGGGAACATATTTTAGGAATGTAATCCCATCTACCTTTGCTAGAGTTGCCAACCTCAGTTTACAACTCTGTTGTGTATAAAATTACTTTTAAAGTGGTGTCTGGTGTCTTCCCATTCAGAACCTTCTCCACCCAGTGTAGGGTTTTGGAAACCAGTGTTCTAATTGAAATTTTGTTTTCTTTTGCAGGTGTTTTGCAGTAGGGAGCAAGGACATGTCTACCTGGGTGTTTGGAGCAGAACGATGGGCTAACTTGATCTATTACTCACTTGGAGGGCATAAAGATATAATAATAGCCTGCTTTTTTGAAGAGAACAGTCTAGATGTATGTATAATCACACAGCATTCTTGAATTTTAATATTAAAATAATTGCAGCAGAATCTTATTTGTAGGTAAGGATGCTGAGTACTTTCATAATATCTCAGGACTTAGAAAATACGTAAGTAATATGTCTTTCAACTCCTCTGCTGTGATCAGGAGTTTACAATTCTGTGAATGTTTGAAGAAGTAAACTTGAGAAGGAGAGTAAGTTATTTAAAATTTCTCCTCCAAAAGGTTCAAACTTTGCATATGAAAAGATTAATTAGCTGTAATGACAACTGGTAATCAAATTGCCTTTGGTCTTTTCAAATATTATCTGAGGGCAGGTCAAGTGAATCACGAGTTCTCAAGATAAGTGAATTTTCCAGATGAAAGAACCTTGAATTCTAGAGGACTAAGTAATATATTAATGATAAGAGTGCAGATTTGCTAACCCTTCTGCAATTCTGTATTCTTAGTAAGACAGCAGAACACCAAACATAGGTATGACACTAGAATCGTACATTTGTGTGTTTGCATTCTAGCTGTACACAATTAGCCAGGATGCAGCTCTCTGTGTGTGGCAGTGTGATACGGAGCTCGATGGCTTGAAGCCCATGCCCCCTAAAGATGCAGCTAAGGAAGAGAATGCAGAAGAAAATGATGAAGAGTTTCTTGAAGAGCCGAAGGGTGAAGAAATTCATGGAAAAGCCAATCCAAATGAGCAAGAGACTAGAAATAAGGTTAAATATTCACGTGTTGCCAAGTAAGTGATTTTCAGTTTTCCAAAGCCAGAGTTATTGTTTGGATTTACCATATTGGGCTTTTTTCACCCTTTTTCAGTCATTTGGAGCAGTATAAAACTGCCCAGGATTTAGTAATTTACTATAAATTCCATTTTAAATCATGTCAGTTGCTTTACTTCGACTATATGAAGGGTGATACCCTTCACCTTCAGAATAACAAGTCAGTATAATTTTAATAAGAAATTCTGACTTACAGTGCATGTTTTAGTGTTTGAAACTCAAAAACTGTAATGAAATCTTCAGTCTAGTATCCTCTGGCTATGCCTATAGGGTTTGAGTTTTTGGAAGAAGGGATTGGTTAACTTCAAGAGGAGACAGCAGTGTTTGACAAAGATAGCTCATCAGCCTTTTCAGTAAACTACATGGAGATGCCTTCCTGAAGGATCTCCCTATCTGTTCACATCGAAGGAGATGTGGCTTACAAAGAATAATCCAATTTTAAGATATTTGCAGCATTTAGCTTTGCTTGAAGGAGAGTAACGCTGACAGTCAGTCTCTTGTCAGTGGGGTGAGAGAGAGATGGGATGCATGTTGGGGCCAGCTGGGAACACCTGACATCAGGCCTCTGTTGTCAGTCTCTCTGACTGTGAAGGAAGTAAAAAGAAAGTACCCTTACCCCAACCCAGGCTGGAATTACCCTCAGGGAACTTCACTTCCAAACTGAAGGAATTTGGAGA
>NW_010317080.1:9420-17602 GCF_000700745.2 Antrostomus carolinensis | reverse complement strand
TTCTGTTTGACCATCATGTGGTGGTGCTTATCTGCTTATTTCCAGTAAGAGATAATAGCTACAAAGAAACTGAGGAAACCTTCTTCACTAGGCACATAATATTTTTTGACTATTGCATCGGATCCTTCCTCTGTAGAAGGATAACAAGTGAATTTGTGAGTCAATGATAGTAGTGTGAGATGCTCAAGGAGAAATGCACAGTGCAGTTCCTCTGAGGGTGACTTTTTAGTCCCCTTCATTGAGTGTTGAACACCCTTCATTGGGTGTTGCTTCTGGTAATCAGATTACTGTAGCAGTAAGGTAAAATAAAAGAAGAGAATTGGCTTTTACTAGCTATGTAAAGTACATATATTTAGCAATTTCTGGAACTACTGCTTTTTAGTTATATTGCAGGATACTTGATCAAAATATTTGACCTATATTGAAATGCAGTGTTAACAGCATACTCTTCTTCAGCATTCAGTTTACCTTTTTCTTATTTCTTTGATGCCAGGTATTTTTTTAATAAAGAAGGAGATTTTAATAACCTGACATCTGCAGCTTATCACAAGAAAACACACCTTTTAGTCACTGGTTTTGCCTCTGGAATCTTCCACCTCCATGAGTTTCCAGATTTCAATCTGATCCACTCCTTGAGGTGAGGTATGGGGTTGTAGTTGTTTTGAGTTTTTTTGTTTGGTTGGTTGGTTGTTTTTTTGTGGGGGGTATGGGGTTTTTCTGGGGGGAGAAGGGCAGAGTTGTTTGTGTGTTTGAGTGAGAATACACCATGTTTAGTAATTTATTGGGTAATTCTCTTCAGTATTTCAGACCAAAGGATAGCTTCTATTTCTATCAACTGTACTGGTGACTGGATTGCCTTTGGATGTTCAGGTTTGTAAATTTTTTTAATTGTATTGATGCTGGAGGCATGCAAGCTGGAATTCCTCTTACTCTTCTTGACTCCAAATGTTAAAGATTTGTTAATAATTTATAGTCTCATCTCTGTAGCATCTAGATACAGTAAAGGAAGTATCCTTAAACAATTTCTCCTTACAGAAGTCTTATGATTCAGGGAAATATGTTGTTGACAAAGGAAAAAAAAGGAAAAGGAAATGATTACTCTTAAATTGTATGTGAAAACTTAAGCAAAATTAGAATAAAGACCCTTAGCCCTTGAATAGAACTTATCCTTAGTGTAGTTTATAATGTGCTTTCATTCTGGGCCCAGTTTCTCTTCCTTTGCCGCTTGTTGCTCATACCATTTTGCAAAGCTACCTGGATGTTCCAACTTTCCCACCCATTGCATAATGGTTTGCATGGTAACCAAAATTGTACCTTGTCCTGGTTTTTACTGGGATAGAGTTATTTTCTTCTTGGAAGCTGGAATAGCACTGTGTTTTGGGTTTAGTATGGGATTTGGTATGAGAAGAATGTTGATATACAAACTGATGTTATTAAGTTAAACCACAACATACCTTTATATGCAGCCCTGGTTTTCTTTCCAGCTCATTTATTAAAAAATGAGAAAGGTAAGAAGTTACCATCTCTGTTACAGCCCATGAGCTTGAGAAATGGGCATTGGAAAGCCGAAGGTCACCAGTGTAGTGAGCAATTGATAAAACCAGTTGCCAGTCAGATAACTGCACTGTCTTAAAGAGGAAAACACACTGTTCAGGCCTTACATTATTTTTCTGCCACTGTTTTGGAAATGCAGTTTTGATTGGCATTACATACTTCGGATTGAAAAAAGAAAACCTACTAATTTTTATGAATTGACATAAACATGAAAATAGAGTTTTGTCCTAAGACGTTTCTGATTTTTGGCTGTTTATCAGCACACATCTGTCTTTGTTACCAAAGCTAGTTGATAGCATTGCTGTTGTACTGAGAATGTTAAACCAAGTACCAGCTCCTGGTTGTTGAGGAAAGTTGCCTTGAACTTATAAAAGGAAAAGGGCTTTTATGAGGATTGAAAGATGCACAGTGCAGTCTGTCTGCATCGGCCTTTTATGCTGCTTGCAAGTATGTGTTTTGTGGCTTGCACTAGCAGGGTCCCATTGCTGTATTCAGAATTCAGGTTAATTCTTTTCATGTGTTTCCAGGTTTGGGTCAGCTCCTGGTGTGGGAATGGCAAAGTGAGTCGTATGTGCTGAAGCAGCAGGGACATTTCAACAGCATGGTTTCGTTAGCATATTCTCCAGATGGACAATACATAGCAACTGGAGGGGAGGATGGCAAAGTAAGTGAGACAGGATTACTGAAATAAGAACTTAAGTCTTAATAACACAGTAAGCAGCTTGAATTTTATGTAGAAAGCCCTCTTACTGTAACTGGTAGATATTTTTCTTAATATAAAGTCATATTTTTTTTGTCCTCACTTTTCTTAAATGTTTTGATTTTTCTCTCTAGAGCATATATATTTAGATTATTGGTATCCTCTGCAAATTGCATCACTAATGCTTTTTAGCAGATGATTTTTTAAAATTATGATATGTGCAGTCACCATAAACAAGATCTAATTCATCAGATGTTCATTTATGTATACTTGTGGGGGTTCCATGATATTTTGGGATTAGTGAACTTCAGTCACCAAAACTCATGCCCTTTTAGTAATTATTTTTGATGTGAAATTAATTTCAAACTATTTATAAAAGTGCAGTTCCTCAACAGATTTTTCTGACATGTACCATTTCAGAAGATCTCTATTTAAAAGAAAAATTAGCTTCTCATTAATGACTTGTATTGAAATGGTAGGCTATGTGTACAGATACGTTTGTGGTGGGTTGTTGGGGGTTTTTTTAGGTGTTTTGTAGAGTAATCCCTCAATCTCTTGACACATAAATGGGACAAAAATAGTATATTTTTTCCTATCAAGACTTCTGAATGTCAGAAGAAAGACTTGCCACTTCATGGTTTCTGCCATTCAGATTTAAAATTTGCCAAACCATGGAAGTCTCAAACTGCAGATACTAAATTCGTGGCATTTTTGTTGAGAAAAAAGATTGAAATAGTATCTCAATTGTAACTTTTGGAGTGGCTTCACAGTTGGTTTTGAATTTGACACTTGTCCACGGACAGTCCAAAGCTTGGGAGATGCTCACTAACTGCTGTAGCTTCCTTGAAAGTTAGCTTTGTTTCAAAATTTTTTTTGTCTGTCTTCACTTAGAGTTTCACGTTGTTTATATGTCTTTAAGGGTTTAATGATCAACTGTGGCTCTGTTTCTCACTTGCCTGGAAGTCCTTACTGATGGTACTGAAAGTCCTTTACGCTGTTGCAGAGTTTGAGGACTAACTTTTCATTAGTGTTCTGATGCCTTGCCCTTACGTCCTCTCCGAACTAATGATGGAGATTCTAAGAAGGCTTTTCTTGTCTCTCTTGCAGGTGAAAGTGTGGAACACTTCAAGCAGCTTTTGTTTTGTCACTTTTACAGAACATAACAGTGGTGTAACTGCTGTAACTTTTACTTCCAATGGTTACGTCATTTTGAGTGCTTCCCTAGATGGGACTGTGCGTGCCTTTGATCTACACAGGTAACTCTTTATAAAAGCTTTTGTGTCTCGTTTTGTCTTCAACTTTCACCCTCCAAAATACAGCAAACTGCTGATTGCTTGTTTCAAGTTGAGATTGCACAAATATAAATATAGCTTTATTGAATTCTGGTTCAGCCTGTGATTCAAATTTAGATAGCAATTAGGAATCCTGTCACTCCATCCAGTTTCTCTGAAGAAAATTCTGGAAGAACTTTTCTCAGAGAAGCTGGAACTCCAGCAAGATCATTGTCTGGCTCTTCTACTACTGAAGTGGGGAGAAGGCACCTGTCTAACAGAATGTTTGCCATAGTTTTAGTGGTTGAGCCATTATAATACAACTGTGTACAGAACCGGATGTGTAAATAAGCTGCATTTTCTAAAGAATGGACGTACACTGTGTAATAGAAGAAATCTCTTGTTTGAATATTTTTGGCTGTTATTTCTGCAGAGTTAGTATTACTTTTTTTGAGTCTTGGGATCATGCTGAGGCACTGCATCTAATTTTATACAAAGAATATTTTTATTCAGATAGCTCAAAAGACTTTAAAAGTAGAATGAAATGCTTTTTAAAATAGATTTGTAAAACATATATTTAAATCTACCTAAAAAGTTCTCATAATTTATTTTCACATTTACAACAGATACCGCAATTTCCGTACCTTTACATCTCCACGACCAAGTCAATTCTCTTGTTTAGCTGTGGACTCCAGTGGTGAGATTGTGTCAGCTGGTTCCCAGGATTCCTTCGAAATATTCATCTGGTCAATGCAGAGTGGGAGGCTACTAGATGTAAGGACCTACAATGTTGGAAGGCTTGAACTTAAGGCATACTTAGTATTGTCACAATTTATATTAACTTTGGGATTAGTCATAGAATCATAGAATGGTTTGGGTTGGAAGGGACCTTAAAGACCATCTAGTTCCAACCCCCCTGCCATCAGCAGGGACACCTTCCACTAGACCAGGTTGCTCAAAGCCTCATCCAGCCTGGCCTTGAACACTTCCAGGGAGGGGACATCCACAACTTCCTTGGGCAACCTGTTCCAGTGTCTGACCACCCTCACAGTGAAAAACTTCTTCCTAATGTCTAATCTAAACCTACCCTCTTTCAGTTTAAACCCATTTCCCCTTGTCAGAGGCTTTTAATGCAACACAAAGTGTTTCGTTATATTTGTATTCAAGAACTGGAGCTACACTCTGTAACTCGGCAATTTTTAGGCATGGTTTCATTGCTATATTTAAAGTTTACTGAATGCAGACTACATGAATTTCAGTTTGTTTCACCTAATTACATGTTATCTTTTCTTCTTTTATTAGGTCTTGTCAGGTCATGAGGGCCCCATCAGCAGTTTGTCCTTTAACCCGATGAAGTGTGTTATAGCTAGTGCCTCTTGGGATAAAACTGTCAAGTTATGGGATATGTTAGACAGCTGGAGAACTAAGGAGACACTAATACTGAACTCGGATGGTAACGTTTATTTCATCTTACATAGATATAAAAATACTATCACAAGTATTTAAAGAATGAACAACAGAAGGTGTCAAATACAGACAAACTTATTCTTGGTAATGAAGCCCAAAAGTTAAGATAGTTCTCTGTAGTATTTAATTAACAGTGCAAGAAAACTTTTCTTTTTTATTTAATACTAACTCTGTGTTTATAATGAGCTATGTTGTCCAGAGAAAAAACACAGTCATACAGGTTACTCTTAAGATTTTTCTGGTAGTTGAGATAAGAACTTAGAAAAATATGTGGTATTTTCTTAGAAAAAGATGTGACTGCATTTTTAACTGTTAATTAATTTCTTTGCAGTTCTTGTTGTTGCTTTCCGGCCTGATGGCAAGGAGCTTGCAGTTGCTACTTTGAACGGACAGATAACATTTTGGGATCATGAAAATGCAGTGCAAACTGGCTCAATTGAGGGAAGGCATGATCTTCAGATGGGAAGGAAGGAGCTTGATAAAATAACTGCCAAACAAGCAGCTAAGGGAAAGTAAGTAAATCAGATTGCATTCAAAAGAGGGTGCCACACTGACTTTTGCCTTTGAATTGTTTCTTTCCATTTGGTTTTCACATGAAGATCTCGGAGTGCACCTGCTGTCCAAATATTTTAATTCTAATGTTGGATTTTAAAAGACTGCCTGACTTGGCATCTGGATGGATCCTTTTTCTCCTTTGCTATGTCCACCCACTGATGAGCATCATTCTGAGCATCTGTTCTTTTTAATCAGTTACAAACTTGGGTTGCCAGCATATTAAGCTTCTCATGACTGGTTGTTAATTGGCTAAATGTGATAGGTTTTTAAGTGGGTATCTTGTTATGTAGGTACTAGTACGTATCAGCGTGTAGAAACTTAGGGGTTGTTTTTTTTTTAATTTAAATACACTGTGGGTTTTATTATACATTACTATGCATATGAAGTAATGTTTAAAGGCAAGTTGAATTTGTGTGCTGTGAAAAAGTGTAATACAGAAGTAATGTATTTCATTCTTCTCTTTTTTTTTCCTTGAGCTTCTCTTCTCTTTTTTTCCATATTGCTCCCCCTCGGATCAAAATGAGGAAAGGAAACAATGACTTTTTTTGGAGGAGTGGGAAAGGAAGGGTTTTTTTGGTGGTGATCTCAACTATTTCTTTAAAACATCCCTTGACATTGTTTTTTCTCTATGGGATGTTTTTCATCCTTTCTATTGTGTGGCTTGTAGTTGAGAGCTCATTCATTGAGCTGGACTCAGAATCAGAAGTATGGAAGTACTTCAGAAAGCTGTTGATTATGATTCATAGTAAAGCACCAAGCACTTGGTGGTGGTAAACACTTGTGTGTGTGTTAAGTACATATTGTGTGAATTAAGATCTCCACTTTTTCCATGGAATGGTCATTATGTCTTCACACTGTACTCATGTCTCTTATCTTGGATATGGCAGTGAAATTGTTGCAAGTACTCTGGTGAAATAATCAAAATTATGTAGGGGAGTTGGGTTTGATTATGAAGTAAAAATCATAAAGCATAATGTATAAGTTAGGATTGTTAGCTTGGAACTAAAGAATCATAAAGACCTTAATAAGAAGGGACTGTAAAGTCCTAGGCCTGCTCTAATCATTAACTCAGTAGCAGAGTCAAAAACAATGTATCTTTGTTGTAGTGATTGAAATTTATTACTCTAATGTTCGTAGAAGCTTGAAAACTCTGTTTTACTGACCACTGGGACGTGGTGAAGAGCATGTTGAGCCAAGTCCCTGGGACAAGGTCATTGGAAGGCTTTTTCTTTTGAGTCGGTGGTCCGTGGTGGTCACAAAAGCAGCCCTTTGACTCATTTCAAGGCTTAATAGGCATGTGTGACAAGGTGGAGTTTTATGGTAATAATTTCTGATAATTGTCTTGAATATGCATGATAATTCTGAGAACTAAAACGATTATGTATGATTTTGTGTAATATAAACTTTACTTCATGCGCTGTCAGGTATGCACGATAGCTGGAGCGATCCCCGTGCATCCGGCGCTGCAATAAAGCAGTGCCTGCTGCTGAAGACTACATTGAGCAACCTGATCTAGTGGAAGATGTCTCTACTGATGGCAGGGGGGTTGGAACTAGATGATCTTTAAGGTCCCTTCCAATCCAAACCATTCTATGGTTCTATGATTGGTGTTAAGGAGTTTATTCCCAATTTTGGTGACAAAATTAACTACTTTCTCCTTTTCTTTACTAGATCTTTTACTACTCTGTGTTACTCGGCAGATGGTCAGTCTATTCTGGCAGGTGGTTTGTCAAAATTTGTCTGTATATATAACGTCAAGGAACAGATTCTTATGAAAAAATTTGAAATCTCATGCAACTTTTCTTTGGATGCAATGGAGGTACGTGAGTCATGTTTTTTCATTCTCCCCCCTGCCTCGACTTTGGTTTTGTTATGACATGTCATTAAGTAGGATGTGTGACTGTTTTATTAAGCAGAGGTTGATTTTCTTGGTTTTGCGCAGGACAATGGTAAGGAAATATTTATCAGAAAACAAAAGTAATTCCTGACACTCGGCTAACTAAAGTCTTTCTGGATTGCAGTCTGTTTGTATTGAATGAGCAGAGCTCTTAAGCATAATTTGGTCAGTTGGCACTTAACTTAAAATTGAAGACAAAATATGAAAATTTAAATGATCAGTATTTTGTATTAAGCTAATTTTCCCTAGGTGTCAGTTGCTTGTGTTAGCAAATAAATGAGGGGTTTTATTGTGGATGCAGAAGACATTGCTGACCTTTACAAACTCAGTTTCTAAATATTGCGATATGCAAAATTAAATTCCTTTAAAAGTGAAGTGAACTATAAAAATCATCAGAAGGAAGAAATTCAGTAATCCTTCTTAACAAGCCCTTACCTGGAAGAATGATGATTCTTCCATTGTTTCTGTCAGGCTGTATTTGGCTGTGGCTCCAAGTATACTTCTTTGACAGCAGTGGTTTGTGAAGCAGCCTTCGTTTCTCTGCTGCCCTCTATTGTGCTCGTGTAGCTCAACATGTGGCTTAAAAGGACAACAGAAGCGAGCCAGCAGGGAAAGAATCCTGAAGGGAAGGGGATGGCTGTTTAAAAACACGGGGGCCAGGAGGTCCCTAAAACATCATTTGCTTCGCTGTCTGCCTACGCAGCCCTTACAGGAGAACAGTGCGGTAATGGAACCTGG
>NW_010317080.1:0-9398 GCF_000700745.2 Antrostomus carolinensis | reverse complement strand
AAAGAGTGCATCTCTTAAGCAGAACGTAGTAATGTGAAACTGCAGTCTAAACTGATTTGTGCTGTGCTCGGGCCTTAAGACTGCAGCAGCCTGATGCTCATCTGCAGTTGGACGTTGTTGCCTGCGGTTGTGAAATTGTCAGTTTTCTCCGCGATTTTGCAGAAACTTTTGTCAGGAAGTGCAAAGAAATAATCACTAGATAGTTCTCGAATGTTATGGAGAATTTTCAATTGATACAGGTGTTTGAGAGGAGATTCAGTGCACTGAATGCCACTTATGTGTTTTTCTAGGAGTACTTGGATCGGAGGAAAATGACTGAATTTGGCAGCATGGCTCTGATTGATGAAGGGGCTGGAGATGAAGATGGTGTTGCTATTCCTCTTCCTGGAGTAAAAAGAGGTACAGCTTTTGTCTTTGCTGTCTTGTTACTAGTTTTATGTGGATCAAAACCTTTTACAAAGTCAATACCAGATAAGAAAGATTTGAATTGTTCAGCTTAGTTTTGAAGTTAAGATTGCCTGCATGTTCTGTAGCTGCAGGGCTCTGTTACACAAGTGTTCAACTTACATATAGGTGGGTCCTTTTGTGTAGCAGAAGCAACAGGAAACAGGAGGTACTGTGGTCTCCTGGGTATGGAACTCAGCCATCCTGATTTCATTTTCAAAGAGCAAAATTCAGTCCCACCACTTATTTTAGCTGTAAAATCTCTTGGACATGGACTGTCCCTTAATTACCCTGTCTATAACTCTGCCAGGTTTTGGCATGTTCTGCATTATTTTTCAGCATAATGATAGCAGCATAGTTAGAGTTGATAGCTAGACTGAACTTTTGGTGAGTATATTTAAATCACTTAAATCACTTCTAAACTTCTCTTTTAGGTGACATGAGTTATCGTCACTTTAAACCAGAAATAAGAGTGACTTGCCTGCAATTCTCTCCTACAGGTGAGTATTGGCAATTAATGTAGGATTTTTTTTTTAATTCCATATAAAACAAGCAAAAGAGTAGAGCACTGGAGGAGTAATAATGAAGCACAGATGCCTTAGAAGTGGTCTCTCCAGATGTTATACAGTGCTGCTAGGTTTGTAGTCTAGTTTCCTGTGCAGGAGATAACTGTGGAACTTGAGTGTACATCAGTTTGAGCTGGTTTTTTTTTTCACAAGCGTTGTCATTGCTGAGGGGTCCATCAGTGATGCATTGTTTTCAGTCTTACCCACTTCTTATAAGCAATGAAGAGTCATCTGTTTATCATTACTCTTCTGTTTCCATCCTAGAAAATCCAGCTGTGTTCTTAAATACTGTGACTTCTCTTCTAGGACGAAGTTGGGCAGCCACTACTACAGAGGGTCTTCTTATCTATTCACTGGACTCTGGGCTTATTTTTGATCCTTTTGACCTGGATATTGATGTCACACCCAGCAATATACACAAAACACTGCGTCAGAAGGAATACACTATGGCTATCATCATGGCCTTCAAGCTGAATGAAAAGAAATTAATCCAGGAGGTCATAGAGGCTGTACCTAGCAACGAAGGTAAGCTGATCCTCCATGAAATTTGACTGAGCTAGCTGTAAGCAGGGATGTGTAAGCCAAATAAGTTGAAGCATAAAGGGTAGAGTTTAGCTCAGGGAGGGAGCCAGGGGAGTTACAACATTGATATTTAAAGACTTTCTACTGTAGTTGAAGACTAAAAAGGAAGAGATGGTCATTTATAAAAAAAGTAGGCTTTTCAGTCTTAACTTCTGTTCTAATTTTGCTACGTGCTCATCTAGTGACTTTTGAACATGGAATTTGATCAGGTCTGGATATGCAGGTGAAGTTTTTGGGTGTCGGTTCTCAGAAGCAGCTGATGTCAAGAGGGGCACAGCAAGTTTAACATGAGTTAGCATTGTGCCCCTGTGTGATCACAGGATTGCCTTGATTGGAAAAGACCTGTAAGATTATCAAGTCCTATTGCTAACCTAACACTGACAAGTCCCCTAAACCATGACTAACCCATGTACCTCAGCACTGTGTCTACATGACTCTTCAATCCCTTCAGGGATGGGGACTCCACCACTGCCCAGGGCAACCTGTTCCAACACCTGGGAACCCTTTCAGTAAATAAATTCTTCCTAATATCCAATCTAAACGTCCCCTGGCACAACTTGAGGCCCTTTCCTTTTGTCCTATCACTTGTTACTTGGGAGAAGATGCTGACACCCATCTCTCTACACCCTCCTTTCAGGTAGTTGTAGAGAGCACTAAGGTCTCCCCTCAGCCTCCTTTTCTCCAGGCTCAACAACCCCAGTTCCCTCAGCTGCTCGTCATCGTACTTGTTCTCCAGGCCCTTCACCAGTTTCATTGCCCTTCTCTGGACATGCTCCAGCACCTCCATGTCCTTCTTGTAGTGAGGGGCCCAAAAGTGAACACAGGACTTGAGATGTGGCCTCATCAGAGCTGACTACAGGGGGACGATCACTGCCCTGGTCCTACTGGCCACACTATTCCTGATACAGGCCAGGACACTATTGGCTTTCCTGGCCACCTGAGCACACTGCTGGCTCATGTTCAGCTGAATATCAATCAACAGGGTTCAGTAAGGCAGGGTCCTGCACTTGGGTCACAAGAACCACCTGCAGCACTACAGGCCTCGGGAACAGTGGCTGGAAAGCTGCCCAGCAGAAAAGGACCTGGGGGTGTTGGTCGACAGCCAGCTGGGGAACACCACCCGTGACTGGCCACCAACTGGGTTTATCTCCATGCACCACCACTCTTTGAGCATGGCCATCCAGCCAGTTCTTTTACCCAGCGAAGTATGCACCCATCCAAGCCATGAGAAGCCAGTTTCTCCAGGAGAATGATGTGGGAAATGATGTCAAAGGTTCTACTAAAGTCCAGATAGACAATGTCAGCAGCCTTTCCTTCACCTGCTAAGTGGGTGACATGTTGTAGAAGGAGATCAGGTTAGTTAAACAGGACCTGCCTTTCATAAAGCCATGCTGACTGGGCCTGATCATTTGGTTGTCCTGCATATACTGCGTGATGGCACTCAAGATGATCTGCTCCATCAGCTTCCCTGGCACTGAAGTCAAACTGACAGGCTTGTAGTTTCCCAGATCCTCCTTCCAGCCCTTCTCGTAGATGGCAGTCAATGGGCTACTGGGCTGTACTATCAAGGATGGAGTCAGCAGTTTGAGGAAAGTGATCAGTAGTCTCTGTTGAGTCCTCGTGAGACCACGTTAGGAGCACTGTGCCTAGTTTTGGG
Organism: Antrostomus carolinensis; assembly: GCF_000700745.2. Lineage (NCBI taxonomy): Eukaryota > Metazoa > Chordata > Aves > Caprimulgiformes > Caprimulgidae > Antrostomus > Antrostomus carolinensis. The sequence continues at coordinate 6,149 of NW_010317080.1, read as the reverse complement.
CTTCCCAGTACAAGACAGACATTGATACTCTGCAGCATCTGGTGGAGGACTTGGAAAATGATTGGAGGGCCAGAGTGTATGACATCTGAGGAGAGGCTTAAGAGAGCTGGATTTGTTCAGTCTGTTGAAGAGAAGGGGAATATTTTTACTGTCTTCAGATGCCTAACAGCATGTTAGAAAGAAGGCAGAACCAAGCTTGGAGTTGCACAATGGTATGACGAGGCAACATGGGAAATTACAACTAGATAATAAAATCAGTGTTACTGTGTTGAGGGTAGTCAAATACTGCAGCAGGGTTGATGAGGTAGTGAAGTCTCCATCCTTGGAAGTGTTCAGCACTCAACTGGATAAAGCTCCGTGCCAGCTGCTCTACTTTAGACTTGCTTTGGACTGCCAAAATTTTGAGTAACTCTGCAAATGTTAGACCTTAGAAGTTCCAGTGACTTTTGTTCCTTTAGTTATGTTTGTTAAATTCATCCTTCTAAACAAATGTAAATGCAGTCCTTAGAGAGGACTGTGTTCACACAAACCAAACAGATTATTAGTTGTGCTAAGCAAGAGACAGATGCTTTCACAGTTGTGTTGTCAGAAACAAAAGGAACAGGTAAGATGTCACTTAACTTTGAGGACATTTACTGAAATCATTCTTTAGCAGCACACTTTTCATCATTTTGGTAATTAATGTGCACATTCATTACCTATATATTGTAGACACAACCTTAAAAATAAACTTCATAACTCCATTAACAGTTCCATCATAGTAACTTTGAAGTATATTTTCTTAGCTTTACCTCAGTGTTTTTACCCCAGTGAAAGTTATTTACTTCCTTCCAGTGTTTCCTATGTAACAAATAAAAATTCCTTTTATCTAGTCAAAACACGCACTAGTCTGAACTCAGATGTGTTGCCAGCCAGCCGCTTTGTAGGATTTTCTTACCTTATTTCCTAGGTAGCGAGCCTGATAATGACACATGTCAGGGTAAATCATCTTTTGCATACTTGTGTTGGCATAATGATGTTTGCCTCTGGCAAAACTAACTTTTTTTTTTACTGAAGTTAACCAAAACTCCATGTACACAGGCAAGGCTGGGTAAGTAGGCAGGTGCCAAAACCTCAGGAGCAGAGGGTGAGGCGTGGAAATTTCAGATGTTGTAATGCACTGTGTTAACAGAATGAATGTGTGCCTGGTTCTTCAAAAGCAGAAAACTTTTTTCACGGTTGAATGTTACATAGGCCAGTCGGGGTGGCTGCAGAGAGTAGGAATTGGTTATTTATGAGAGAGGATTATATATAATGAGGTCATCATAGTTACATGTAAGATTATTTTGCATGCTTGTAAATGATGCTGCTTTGTGCTGTGCAGTTGCTGACAGCATTCAGACACTTCCTCTGTGAGCAGGTGACTTTACTGTCTTTTCAAGTATCCTTTATTGTCTCTGATTATTATGCCTAACTAGTTCCACTGAATACAGAAATTCATATGAAGTTAGAAGCAACAAGACTTCAATAAAGTCTAGTTACACTGAAAGAGGAGGAAAGGGTGGAAGTAAAAGTTCTGGAGAGCTGTTCTGGTAGGAGGAAGAACTTGGGGAGAGTGGGAGTTAAGTTCTTGCTTTTAAATACAGTAGTGATTGGAAGGCTCAAGAGGAAAGACTTGCCTCCTGAGGGACTGTGGTGCTACTATACCCTGAAATACAATACTAAGTATTGAATAGTTGACAAGATGGTGCTTTCTTCTCCTTGCCTTATATGCTGTCCTGTGGTCTCTTTCATGTTATTCCAAACAGTAATTCAACTCTGACGTCTCTGGGCTTTTTTTTCCTCTTTGCACAGTTGATGTTGTCTGCTCGTCACTCCCAGACCTGTATGTGGAGAAAGTATTGGAGTTCCTGGCCTCTGCATTTGAGACATCTTGTCATTTAGAGTTCTATCTTATTTGGGCTAATAAGTTGCTCATGCTGCATGGACAGAAACTGAAAACAAGGTGAGATCTTGTGAAAGTCAAAAAGCTGAGAAGCTTTTTAAAAGCCTCAAACTGACAAGTATTTTAATTAACAGTTACTGACATTCTAGATAGATGCCTATACAACAATTAAACTGACTTAATTTACGTTTATTACGTGTGCATTTAATAAATATTATTTAAATCTTTACATTTATTTATAAAATTTACATTTTAATTTAATACAACTTCTTTACTAACAAGTGTATATGATAGAATTGGAATGAATAGTAGGGCTTGTGAGGATAAATGGCAAAAACATTTTTTAAATGTTACAGATAAAACTGCATAGCTTGCTTATCCTGTAAGGGCATAAAGCTGTCAAGAGTGATAGGATTTGGGCAGCTGTGTTTTTAAACAATTATGCATATTAAATATAGCTGAAAAATAATGTGCAGGTACTGACTGTATATTGTAGACTTAGTTTGTGATCACAGCATGCACTTTTAGCTTGTTAGTATTCTACTTTTCTGCATAGTTCTTTGCAACTACACGTGCCTTCCATATGAATTATATTCAGTCCACCCATAGTATTGATTTTTTAGACTTTTGGGAATAACAACAGGCAAATTTACAAATTTAAAATAGGCGAAGTGAGAGGTTATCTGAGAGGGAGTCCTGCAGGTTAAAGAAACAGTGCATTGCATAGCTCTTTCCTTGCTTTAACATGGGTATTAATGTTTTAGTTACTGAAACAACTAGAACAAATTTTCTCCTTTTGTTGGTAATAAAGCAGAAGAGGATAATTTAAAACAAACTCTTCCTTGTTCAGAAAGTATTGTAGTACCTGGAAGGAACTGTCTTCATTACAGCAAGCAGAATTAGTTCTTCAAGCTGCAGTTTGTCATGAGAATAAAAAACCTCAGATTTCTGGCAATAATACTACTTGCATTAAGTACAGAGTCAAAAGCAAAAAGGTTTTGTTTATTTAGTATTCTCTTAAAATGTTTAAAATGTTTAAAATTAACATGTATGCTTGTTAAAGTTTTGAGAATATAGAAAAGTTGTACATTTCCATATGTAAATATAAATTGCACTACAAGTTGCAATGTTTTCTCCATTCAAGGTCAATGAAGCTGCTCCCTGTGATTCAATTCCTTCAGAAAAGCATCCAACGACATTTTGAAGATGTCTCCAAACTGTATGTATTGTTGCATTTAAAAGTTTAAATCAAAGCCCTGCACAAAAGTGTGGAGTAATTTGGGGGATGATAGCATGGTATTGGAACTTTCGAGACGGTCTTCTTTTAGAGATGCTTTTATTTTAGGAGAAAAACGGAATCTTGTTTCTAACGTGTTGCTATTTATTTTTACAGCTGTGAATGGAATATCTACAATATTAAATACACATTGGCCATTTCACAGCAGCGGGGCGTGAAACGTCTGGCAGAAGAAACATCAGTAGATGAAGAAGACTTGGATTCTGACAGTGATTATCTTATGCAAGAAGTTCATAAAGAAAATCTTAGTTCCTAATTGCTATTCGTGGGAGGGAGGAAACCTAACACAAAGTAATTTTATGCAGTGGTATTCACTGAGAATGTGTGGCCCTCATAGTGGCATATTTTAACTTTTTTTTACCAGTGTGGATGGAGTTACATGCGAGTTACATAAGTGGGGGAAATGTGGGTAGACCAAGTGCCGCCCCCGGTGTATGTGGCCCTTTGGCTGTAACAGCTTGACAGCATTGATTTCTGGGTTCATTGATTTCTTTTTTTTCTTTTAATTGTTCCTGATTTCAAGTAAGACAAAAATGTATTCTTATATCACTGAGGTTAGAACTATGATTGGAAGAAGTGCATTCTTTATTAAAAATGCATTGTATATATAGACTAAGTATTGCGAGTTATTTGTATGGAGTCTTGTCATGCTTTGTGGTGAGCTTTTTTTTTTTTATATCCTTTTAAAAATCATTTTTCATTGGAGGTCTACGTATTGCTCTCAGCTTTTTAAAAATGTTGTTTTAATACATACGTATTTCTGGAACACTGTTAGGAATAAGTGGATCCATTTTTCTTAGTTCTATACCTTCCAATCTGATGAAGTTTCAATAATGAGGATAAATGATAGACCTGTAACAATTATTATGGGGAAAAAAATTTACTCTGCTGTTTAACTTCTGCAGAGGTTTAATTAATCAATCCGAGATACTGTACTAAAATTTTGTTTGGAAATTGCCAGCTCAACAGTCTAACTTCAGCTGTAAGAGAACGTGTTACAAATGTGTCTTTTTCTTATGAAAGCCCTTTTTTTTTTTTTTTTATGTTTATATTACCATATGAAAATACGAAACTCGTGTATTCCTTGCTTTTGTGAATTGGCGCGAGAATTGGTGAATAACAACAGTGATGTCCTGAACACAAAGCACTATATCAGTGCTTGTGATGCTTTCAAGCCACGTGTTGAAAGGGCTTTGTTAATGAAGATATACTGCAAATATTAATAATGAGTCAGAATTTATTTTTTTCAGTGTATTTTGGTTTTTTGTATTTGTTTTCTGGTCTCTTTCCAGGCATGGAAGTGAGGAGAGGTATGAATATTGAAAACTGCTGAAAAATAAACAAAGTCCAAAATACACAGTAGACACAGTCAGTTTGTAGAATTTCAGTAAAGAAAATAAAGATGCACTTGCTACTTAAATAAAACATAGAAAAGTGGGGTTTTTTTGTTTTCTTATGGTAAAATGTTTAAAAATATGGTGCCCCCTTGCCTCCTAACATTGTCATGGTTGTGCCAGTGTTTTGAGGTCTCGGGGGAATGAAGGAGTGGCTGAGCTGGAGCGATGTCTGCGGAAGATGCTCTGTGGGTCTGTGTTGGGATTGGTTGTCCTCCATCCCTCTGCCAGATCCTCCTACCATGCTAGCAAGTGGGCTTTCTACCCTAGGTGGAATTCTGGGAGGCATAGGGGGGTAGGGAACAAGTGGCACAGGAGGAAGAAAAAAATCCCTCTTGGAATCCTTGTTGCTTACACTAACATGAAAAACACGATCATGTTATCTGACGTAGAACAGTGTTGTTACTTCTTAATCCACTTTACTTTTTTTATATAGATGCTGTCTTTGCTTGCTTTGTTTTTAAAGACCATATTATTTTCCCAAACTATATGAGCCATAGCAGACAGGCTGCAATCATTCTGGGACTGTCACAGCAAGAGCTTTGTGCTCTGTAAAATAGGAGTTGTGCTGTCCCTAAATGTGTATTTGTCTCTTGAGTTTACAATATTACAGAACACAGAATATGGAGAAAATGTGGCTGCTCAGAACAGCATCTTAGAAACTTGGTTTTGGATTATTTTACACTTCATGTTCCAAACATTTCTGAAGATGAAAATTTCACAAGAAGTATGTTTTGGAAAATGCAAGAGCCTTGAGGGAAGGCGAGAGAAGTAGTGTCGCACCAGTTGTATGTGAGATAAGGGTGTGTTCTATGTGCTTTAGGCATTTTGCTTCAGCTATAGTAATAACATTTTTGAGTTACCAAGACCCATTTTACGATGCACATGAAAGCCAACAGACTTTTCCAGTGTGCCCTGCCCTATTTGTGGGAATAACGAAAACTAAATACCAGGTATTAAGCCTGGTAGGTCCGAAGCTTGGCTAGTCTGACAGTCGCCCATGCGGGCTGGGGTTAGGCTTTGGAGTGGCACCATGTTCCTGCCTTCCCTGCAAACTGGCATCTTGGCTTAATTAAGCCCGATCATGGATAGACATTTACATGTATTTCAACGAGAATGTCTTTCTTGTATGTAGCTTGGTTTCCTTAATAAAGGAGAGGAAGGAAAAAAGAGCTTTTCATCAGGGGGAAAAAAATTTACCAGTGATGAAAGTTGGCACTGTTTAATGTTTCTTTTATCCGTCCCTTCGAAAAACAATACACTATTTCAGAAGATCCTAGAAAGAAAGAGCTGAAGCTTTCCCTGTATGTTGGTTTGTTTATCCTATTTTCAGGATATTTCTAGCCTCAGTAGCCTCATGCTGCCCTTGTCCCGGTGCGCTCCCCGCATCCCTGCCATGCACCTTGCGGCCAGCCCTCTCACTTGCAAAAGGAACCTGGTGCTGCTGGGTTTGTGTTCAAAACAAGTCCCAGGGCTTCATTTCCACGCGCGTTTTAGGTTTTTTGTTGCCTGCTATTATTGTTCTTACTAAAGG
>NW_010317079.1:37036-40019 GCF_000700745.2 Antrostomus carolinensis | reverse complement strand
CAGAGCCGGGGCTTCCCAGTCTCATCGCCCAGCCCGCAGGGACCGGGCCTGGAGCGGTGGGACCTGCGGGATTCCAAAGGCCGGGAGCGGGAACAGCGCTGCCCGGCACGGCCCGGGGGAGCCGAGCAGATGGTGTCACACTCCATATCGCTCCTCTCAGCCCGAAGCCAGCCTCAAAGGGGAGCCGGCCAGCCGAGCGGGGTGGCCACGAGTCTGGTGACACTCCAGCCAGACACCTTGTCCCGCTGGCCACCCTCCCTCCACCCCGGGCACCCACTGGGGCTCTGTGCCAGGAAGGTGACCGGTGTTGGTGGCATCTCCACTTGCTTTGTCTAATCCCCAGGACACTCGCTGCCAGGGGAAAGGAGCAGGCAGGGTTGGGCTCAGACAGGGGTCACCCAAGGAAAAACTTGGCCAACCATCTTCTGCTGCACTTCAGATCAATCAGCGGCATCTGCACCAGTTCCCTTTCCCCCTCCTTCCCCCCCGGGAGCCGGGCGAAGCGGATGTTGGTGCAGACACATCACAGCGGTGCCCAGATCTGGGGCAAGGGAGGCTTTGAGAAACCTCCTCTTGCTCCATAGGGGTGGTGTGGATGTCCCCGGTCTGCTTTGAACCCTGCGTGCTGCTGTCCCTTTCCTTTGGAATCCTTCTCCTGGGGTGGCTCCTGATCCCAGCTGTGTCCCAGTGTGGTGCTAAAGCATCCCAGCACCATTAAAGGAGCTGTCCCTAATGTCACTTGCTCTCAGTTAACTCCAGAGCAAGAGAAAGAGGTGACTCCACATGGGAGCAGGAAAGCTTGATGGTCAAGGAGGGAATGTCCCGTGAGAGATCAGGGATATAAATCACTGCTGGGGGAGCTGGAGCTGTCTGGGATCTGTTCCCACCCGGCCCCTGCGTGTCACCGGAGGGAGACAGAGTTGTTTCCCTTCTCTGCATCTCAGTTTCACCTTTCTCCTTTGGGAAGATCTGCTGATAAAGTGCTTGATAAGAGCTACAGAGGCTAAAATGTGTGTGTGTCAAGGTCTAGTCCAAGGGTTGTTGTGAGGAGCATTTAATTCCCAGGTGGAGGTGGCGTTCATAGAACAGTTGGGGTTGGAAGGGACCTTAAAGCTCATCCAGTTCCAACCCCCCTGCCATCAGCAGGGACACCTTCCACTAGACCAGTCTGCTCAAAGCCTCATCCAGCCTGGCCTTCAACACTTCCAGGGAGGAGCAGCCACAGCTTCTCTGGCCAACCTGGGACACTGTTTCACCACCCTCAGAGTGAAGAATTTCTTCCTCAGATCTCATCTCCACCTCCCCTCTTCCAGTTTCAAGCCATCACCCCTTGTTCTGTCACCCCCTGCCCTTGTAAAAAGTCACTCTCCAGTGACTCTTCAGGCTGCCCGTGGCCAAGGTGAGGCTGTTTTCCAGCTGACCTGGACAAGAAGGAGCACTGATCCAGCACCCTCTCTCCTTTCCTTTCTAAATATAGCAGAAGAATGGCATCTAGCCTTACGCAGGTGCGGTTGGGTTACCACTGCACAAGGAGCCCGGCAGTTGGCCGTTGTCCCACTGCAAGTCTGTCTGTCCCCTTTGTCCAGCTCATTGACGGGCACCAGCAGTCAAAGCCACCTCTCCCTGTTGGCTGTGGCCCTCAGCTGTAACCCTGGCCCCAGCAGCATTTTTTCCTTCCAAGTCTTTCCTGTCCCTTGTGCCACAGTCAATGGTTTCCCAACCCCAGGAGCATCCCTGGAGCAAGACCTCCTTCCCAGCTGAACTTTCACAGCCTGCAGCTGGAGGGGGGCTGGACACAAGCCATGTGTGACAGCAGGACCAGGCTGTGCAGATGTGCCTGCACCTCTAGATAACTTCCTTGGGATTAGGGATGGACATCCCCAGCGGCTGCTTCTGCCCTCATGGAAGCAGGGATGGCTGCAGGCTGTCCCCAAAAATGCCTGGCCTTCTGCCCCTGGTTTCCAGCCACCTCTTGTCTTACCCAGCTGCTGCACAGGTGAAGTTAAAGACCATGTTTAACAGATGCATCACCAGGTGCCCCCGCAGAGAGCCCAAGGACAGGGGTGGCTGGGCAGGCAGCTGTAATTCATGCCAGTCTCTCCTTCCCAGGATAATCACAAGCTGTACAAGCAGAAACTCGAGGAGCTAACCAAGCTTCAGGATGGGATCTCCAGTTCCATTGCACGGCAGAAGAAGCGGCTGAAAGAGCTGTCATTGTCCCTCAAAAAGTAAGTTGGTGCCCTGTGATGACACGGGGGCGGGAGGGGAGAGCCGCAAGGACGAGGCTACTGAACTCACCTCAGGGCTCCATCTCCAATACAAACGTGACTCAAGACAAACGTGACCACAGCCTTGCTGACAGCGAAGTGCTGCCGAGGTCTGGACTCACCCAGGTGGATCTTCCTCAGCTTCCCTCTCCTCTGCCCTCTGAACCTGTCTGCAGTTCAGAGCTTGCAAGGGCTGCAACTGCTCTCTCCATCCTTCCTTGAGGAGAAGACCCACCCGGCCTCCCCTCGCCCTCATTCCTCCTCCCTTTTCCCGAGCCGCATCCCAGCCTGACAGAGGAGCTCACCCTGCAGATGGAATCATGGACTTGCCCCCATTCAATCTTCCCTGTCCTTGGGGTGTCCTTGTCACCTGAGTGCCAGCACACGGTGACTGCGTTACGGGCACTATCCTGATGCCAGCGCTGTCTTTCCTCCCCAGATGCAAAGCCCAGGTGAGTCCTGACCAGGAGGAGTCCATCCAGGAGACCCAGAGCCTCATAAAGGAGAGGCAGAACGTTTTCTTTGAGATGGAGGCCTATCTGCCAAAGAAGAACGGGTAAGAGGTGCCTTGTCTCTGTGTGAAACACCAGATCCCTGTGGCTGTAACGCTGCACGGCACAACCCTGCTGTCACCCTGCTCCTGGCAGTGTCACCGCCATGCTGCCTGGCTCGGGCTTTCTAGAGGACTCCTGGGCAGGAGCCAGGCCGAGCCTCTG
>NW_010317079.1:36618-37023 GCF_000700745.2 Antrostomus carolinensis | reverse complement strand
CTCGCTCCTCTGCCTGCTCGTGGCCTTCACCCGCCCTTGAACGGTGGCCACGTATGGGGGGAGCCCCAACAAACACCCCGGTGCCCATGGGAGGTGGGGTGTGTGCTCAGCCACCCGTCCCCCTGCCCTTGGGAGGAGATCCCAGAGCGTTTGTGCCAGTCATGCCACCTGGCAGCTCTGAGTGGAAAACAGCTGGGGGCTCATCCCTGGCCCCACGACCTCAGCGGTGGCACGAGGGAGGACAGCTCTGCCTCAGCCCTGCCAGCTCCTGTCCTGACACCTCTGCTCTCTCCCCAGGTTGTACCTGAGCCTGGTTCTTGGGAATGTGAACGTCACACTGCTCAGCAAACAGGCCAAGTACGGCTCTCCCGTCACGGCTGCCGCCGCTCGGGATCCCCGTGTCAG
>NW_010317079.1:29896-36228 GCF_000700745.2 Antrostomus carolinensis | reverse complement strand
CTCTCCACACTGGGACACTAATGGCAGCAGTGCCCAGCCAGGAGCCCGTGTCCCCCTCTCTCAGTTCCCCAGACATCCCCATGGAGAGCTGCACAGAGCCTGATCTCCCCAACTTCCCGCCAGGTTAGCATGGTTTGGGGTGTCTTGAAGGCGTCTCACCTGTGTGAAAACAGCCTGGCATGCTCTCCTCTCAGAAATACCCAGGGGACAAGGTTTTTTTCTTTAATGTGTCCCAGAGGTTCCCAATGGAACATCACTTTTGTCCAGCCAGGTGGGATGGGAGGACACAGACCTCCAGTAGCCACCTTGCTCCAAGCCTGTCCTTGTGCTTCCCTGCAGGTTTGCCTATAAAGATGAGTATGAGAAGTTCAAGCTCTACCTCACCATCATCTTACTCATTGTGTCCTTCTCCTGTCGGTTCCTCCTCAACTCCAGGTGAGTCTGGCTTGGATGCTGGGCAGAGATCTCCCGAGGACCCTATGTCCTCCTCTCCTGTCCTGAAACCTCTGGAGCTGAACAGATCCTGATAAAGGATCTGGGCACTGCCCTGGAGGTGGGGCGGCTTTTGTGGCTGCTGCAGCCTCGCTGTGGTGGATGGTGAAGAAGCAGGTCTCCCTGCTCGCAGGGTGGGTGGGATCCTACAGCCATGGCTGTGCCCTCAATGCACAGCTGGTGCCTCTGCTGCCACCTTTACACCCCGCTTTGTTTGACACCAGGGTGACAGATGCCGTCTTTAACTTCCTCCTGGTGTGGTACTACTGCACCCTCACCATCCGGGAGAGCATCTTGATCAACAACGGATCCAAGTGAGTCCCTTGGGCTTGGGGGTGTGCAGCAAGTTGGTCCTCCTTTGCAAGGCTGGGGAACTGGGATCCATTGTGTAGCTCCACACTTCCCAAGGGAGCAGCTCCCTCCTACTCAGGGTGTGTAGCAAACCCCGGGGATGAGCTGTAGGAGCGGGGCTGGAGGAACTCCCTGCGCAGAGGCGGTGCAGGAAGGTGGAAGGGCCCCAGCCCATGGGTGCTGCCTGGACTGGAGGTGCTGGGTCCTGCTCCACACACGGCTGTTTTGTAATCAGCCCCGCTCCTCGCCTTGCCCTGGGAGCTGGTGGGTGGCTGGTGCTGGGCTGGCTCCACTCTCCTGCTCCACGTTTGGGTCTGGATTCATGCTCAAGACCTGATGCCCCTTCTCTGTGTCTGCCTTCTAGAATCAAAGGCTGGTGGGTTTTCCATCACTACGTCTCCACCTTCCTCTCAGGTGTTATGCTGACGTGGTAAGTCTGCATCCCCCCCTCTCATGGGGAGCCAGCTTTGGGCTGTGGCCAGCTCAGGGGATGGGGCTTTGCCACCCTAGCCCATGGCCACAGTCCTGCTCTGTGGGGCAGGCAGGGCTGGCTGCACATGCACTCAGCCCCACGTCCCCCAGCCAGCACTGTCCCTCCACAGGCCAGATGGGCTCATGTACCAGATGTTCAGGAACCAGTTCCTCTCCTTCTCCATGTACCAGAGTAAGTGCTGCTGTGTGTGCTGGGACCACAGCTGAGCTCAGGTGCCAAGCAGGCCTGCCTGGCTCTGTGTCACACAGAGACCCAGCTGTAGCTGCTCACAGCTCTTGGCTCATCTGGGTTTTCCCTCAGCCTCTGGCACTGGGACGGTCTTTGTACACAGAGTCATCTCAGAGCCAAGCTGATTCCTGGGCACCTGGTGACCACGTGCACGTTCTCCTTGCAGGCTTTGTGCAGTTCCTCCAGTACTACTATCAGAGCGGGTGCTTGTACCGGCTGCGAGCGCTGGGCGAGAGGCACAACATGGATCTGACTGTGGGTAAGCTGGGATCTTCCCTTACTTGTTGTCCCAGTCCAACTGGACCTGCTGTTGCCGCAGGACCCATGGCTGCTAGCAGCCTCCCTCCCTGCACCAGACTGGTGCTCAGCTAACTGGGAGGTGTGGTTTCTGTTAAAGGCAATGGTGACAGTTTTTGTTTCAAGATCAGTTTGACTGTGGTTTAGCAGCAGTAGAAATGGTAAAAGCTACAAATAAAGCCAGAGCCCCAAGAGCAGCATCTGCTGTGAGGCAGCAGCCTGGGGAGATGCTCTGTCCCATAGGCTGGACACTCTCCTCCTGCTCTCCTGGGGCTGCTGGCCCATGGCTGGCTCCCCAGGGATGTGAGACAGCAGCAGATGTGCTTCTCAGCATCCAAGCTTCCCCCAGGAAGCTGCTTCACAGCCAGCCAGCCTCCCTCCAACACCCCATGTACTTGTGGGCTGCCACCTCCCCAGCCCCTGTGACACCGAGTGCTCAGGCTGAGGGACAGCAGCTGTGGGTGAGGGCAGCTCTACCAGAGCAGCTTCCTGCAGAGGCCCACCCTGGGTGAGCACAAGGAGCTCTGCCACAGTCCCCACAAGCACCAGTGCCCACGGTAAAGCTGTGTCAGCCTGGCAGGACCTGCCTGTGACCTCAGGAGCTGGACTCTGTCCAGTCCCTGACCACCGTGTGCTCAGCTCCCCATGCAAACCTTCATCCTTTGCAGAGGGCTTCCAGTCCTGGATGTGGAGAGGCCTGACGTTCCTGCTTCCCTTCCTCTTCTTTGGGCAGGTAAGCTGTGTTCCCACTGTGCCTGGCAGCCTGGACATCGCCCAGGTCCCCACAGGCTGCTGCAGCCGTGCAATACAGAAATGCTTTCAACAACTGCTGAGCCTTTTCCTCCAAAGCACCCACCACCTCCACGAGATGGGGAGGACCCGGGGTAGCTCTGACAAGTGCTCAAGGGATGTGCAAAGTACAGCCAAGGGGCTGGCACTGAGAAATCTTCCAAAACCCTTCTGAGCTTCAGCTCTTGAGCTCCTGCTGCTGCTCAAGGTCCAGTTCTTCCTTGGTCAAATCATTTAGGCCCATGGTGAAAAGCAGCAGGTGGGTCTGAGGCTTCCTCCTGGCTGTTGGGCTCCAGAAGGTGTCAAGAAAGGGGGAGATGTCCCAACTGGAGTCTTCTGGTCCTGAACCTGGACGGGGTTTCACTGCGTGCAGGTGCAGGGTGGCCTCACGCGAGCTCTGTGTGGGGTTTGTGCTCAGAGGGAGCAGCTGGGTAAACATGAGCATGAGGTTGAGCCTTTAAAGGCAGAAACTCCCCTAAATTTCCTCTCTCCTGCAGTTCTGGCAGCTCTACAACGCCATCACCCTCTTCCGCATGATCCAGCACCCGGAATGCAAGGAGTGGCAGGTAAGGGGGCTCCCGGGCAGCTGCCTTGGGGAGGAGGATGCCCCAGGCAGGTCCCTCCTGCTGACTCCTCTGCTGCTCCTGCAGGTCCTCATGTGTGGCCTCCCCTTCTTCATCCTCTTCCTGGGGAACTTCTTCACCACCCTCCGTGTCGTCCACCAGAAGTTTCAGAACAAGAACAAAGACACGAAGCGGAATTGAAGGGGGGAGGGACAGCTTGGGGGGGGGCCAGGACTGTTTTTCCCCACCAGCTCCATCTCCTCTTCCCCTCTCCTCGATGCCGTCCGGACTCTGGTGTCTCACCCCGTGCCACAGAAGCCTTGGGTGTGGGACAGAGCTTGGGGTCTGCTCACAAATAGACTGCCTGTTCCCTGAGGTGCTGGATCCATGCCCGAGTCACTCACCTGGAGGCAGGAGCACCCTGCAACCCCTCTCCTGGCTGCTTTCCTCCTCCAGGAGAGCAGGGACAGCTGCTCCCCTTCCCTTTGCCCTGAAGACATTCACTGGGATGGTTCTCCAGGGTTGAGCCCAGCTCTGCTAGTGCTCCCCACCCTGCTGCAGACAGGGGGGCAGCCTGGGGGGTGTCCAGGGCTGATGGCTGCCTGTTCACACTCAGCTCCTGGGGTGGTCAAGTCTCTCCTCTGCCCAGCCTTGCAGCCAGGGTGGTGTTGAAAGCAGAGGTAAATCAGGGCTGCAAGCAATCGCTGCCCTGGCAGCCCCTGTTGCTTTGCAATCCAGCACACATGACTTCCAGGGTGCTGCACCCAGTTCCTCCTGTGTCTTCAAGCTGCAGGGTGGAGGGGTGGGAGAACCACGAGCCTGACCCAGGCTTCATGCTGGAACTGTGCAAAGAGCACCCTGCTCTTACATCTCGGGAGGATGCACACGTGAAAATAAAGGGAAGGTGCTGCCTTGGGTTGCTGGGGTGGTCCTGGAACGGTTTGCATGCTCTGTGGTTTTAGCCTGTCTGGTAGTGAAGAAAAAAACCCCTCCAGGTGCCCCCACAGCAGCCCAGGGTGCAGGGTGGGACAGGAGGACAGAGCTGTGAGCTCCCACCTCACTCCCATGGCACCCCCCAGCCTGCACAGCCCCCCACCATGGACTGTGGGCAGAGCTTTGGCTGCACAAAGCCAGGCCCAGCAGGACATCGGTGTCCCTGGGGAAGGGAAACCCTCTTCTACCCCCAGGAATTCCTGGAGTGTTGGGAACCACACAGCTCTGCTTTCTGCTGGAGCCATCCACCCCCTGCTGCCATCCTCACCGCCCTGCCAGGGCTCAGCACTCCGGGGTCAGGGCTGTCCCCAGCCACCAGCTCAGCCTAAACCCAGAGCTGCTGCCTGTTCCCCCAGTTTCCTCCCAGTTAGCAGCCATTGCTCCTCCTGGTTCCCTTCTCTCTTCCCAAGCAGAGGGAGGGCAGGAAGCAAACTACAGAAACAGTATTTTTATTCCAAGGGCAAATGTATTTAAATAATTTACCATCATTAGACAGCCTGAAAGGTTGGGATTTTTTTTTTCTTTTTTCCATTATTAAATCACAAAGATGTTAAAATAAAAACAGTATTTAAAAAATGACCGTACACAGCATGAGGGAGGGCTGGGCACAGGGGAGCTGCCAGCTGTGGGACCCCAGGGAGTGAGCAGGGCCCCTGCAGACTGAGACCCCCTCCCCCAAGAGCAGGTCTCTTCCAGAGGGCAGAGGAGCTGTCCCCTCCCCGCTGTGTGCCAGAGCAAAGGTGGGCAGTGGGGAAAAGGAGTGGGGTGCCTGCGGGGTTCTGGTGGCGTGGGGCAGCTCTGTCCCCAGAGCCGCTGCCAGCCCCATGGCTCTAGTCTAGAGGTGGCCAAACAGGGCAGGAGGGGGGCCAGGGCAGACTGCTGCCCCACAACGTGCCCTCCACCAAACCCACAGTGCAGGGGGCTGCCAGCTCCTCCACCCCACTGCCAGCCCAGGCCACGGTGGTCTCCAGCCCCAGGGGATAAGGCAACACCTTGTGTTGAGGGAAGGACCCCAGAGCTCCCCCAGCACTGTCTGTCCCTCCTGCCCCACATCAGCTCTGTCCCTGACCTCATGGTGCCAGGGGCACCACAGCTCCTGGACAACAGCCTGAGCTACCCCCCTGCCCCTCTCAACCCCTTCCAGCCCTCCAGGGGGGCTGCTCTGGACCAGGAGGGGTTGTGAGTGACACTGGGGTAGCTGTGGGCTGGGGACGATGCTGTCACCCACAGCAGCAGTGGGTGAGCAGGCACTTTCCACCTCCCACAGGCTCACGCCTGGGAACCTGTTCTCTCCCCGGCCCCAGCAGCCCCGCTCTTAGCTCCAGACATCCAAAGAGTACCGGCCCTTCGTCATCAGTTTCTTTACATAATCCACAGCCTGGGGCTGGCTCATGTTCCCAAACTCGGCCACGATCTCGTAGAAGGTGTTCTGCACGTCCCGGGCCATGTTGCGAGCGTCGCTGCAAACAAGGGGAGCGTGAGCGGGGTGGTAACACATCAGGGACACAGAGCCCTGGTCACCTCAACACACAAACATGGACAGTTCACACCCCCCAGCCCATCTGCCTGCCCTCCCCCGGAACCAGGACAGCGTAACCCTCCCAGGGCTTGTAACACACAAGTGGGGAAACTGAATCACAGTTGTTTTCCTGAGAATAGGAACTTTTTCCCCAAAGTCCCTTCCCTGCCACCAGACTTACCCGCACACATAGATATGAGCGTTTCCCTCATTGAGCAGCTTCCAGATGTTTTCCTTGTTCTTCTTCAGTAAGTGCTGAACATAAACCTGACAGGAAAAAAGGCTGGGGTGAGCTGAGAGGGGCAAAGCCCCACACCACAGGCCATGGCAAGGGAGGGGAAGCCAAGCCCATGCTCGTGGCTCCACGAGACAGCAGAGGAGCTGGGTCCTCCTATGACTGCCAGGGGTCTTCCCTGCTCCAGGCTGGGAGTCTCCAGCCCTCAGGGCCTTTTCTTCCCACCCCACCATGGCTGGGAGCAGGACTATAGCGGTACCTTCTCAGCCTGGTCCCTGGAGAAGGCGACGTTGAGCTGGGTGAGGACTCCTTCCTGACGGAAGCGGGCCAGCTCCTCGCGGTACAGGTAGTCCTCACGCTCACGGCGGCAGC
>NW_010317079.1:14640-29837 GCF_000700745.2 Antrostomus carolinensis | reverse complement strand
TCCCTGCAGCCCCCAGCCCTGCCCTCCCCACCTCCCCTCGTCCTGTCCTCCCCACCTCCCCTCGTCCTGCCACCCCAGGGCAGGCAGAGCCGTGTCACCGCTTCTCTTTAGAGGGAGAAGCTCGAGGCTGACTCCCAGAAGTATCCATACGCTTCAGAAATGAGTCCAAGTGACTGGACTGTGGTTATTCAGACACGTGATGGTAGAGGTCAGAGAACTGGCTCAGGTCTATCCACCCCCCCACACATCCTCTGTGGCCAAGAGAGGAGAACAAAGCATCCTTGTGCTGGACAAAAACACTCAGCTGCTGTTCACCCTGCTCCACCGCCTCTGCGTTTTGCTAGACCCGTCAGCAACGTGAGCAGCACAAGCTGCACCTCAGAGGGACCGAGCGGCCCCGCAGAGGATCATCCTGCAGCAGCTCCAGTCCCCAGGGAGGTTCCTGGGTGCTCACCTTGCTGCTTCAGCCAGGCCCGCTCCTGAATGAAGCCGATGAAGGGGGCTATGCCCGTCCCTGGTCCGATCATGATGACGGGCGTGCTGGGTTTGAAGGGCAGGCGGAACTGTGACTTCCTGACATACATGGGCACCAGGGAGTTGCTCCCATTCTCATCAGGCACCTTGTTCTTGAGCCAGTTGGTGGCCACCCCTTTGTTCAAGCGTCCTGTGTTGGTCTTGTACTCTACTGTCACGGCACAGATGTGGATGGCGTTGGGGTGAACCTGCAGGGAAGGGATGTCAGCACCAGGCAGAGAGGGAACCCCAGCAAACCCACAGCTCCATCCCTCGTGCTCAGGGAAGGGGAGAAGTTTAACCTAATGTTAAGGTTTGGACAGTTATTCCTCCTCTGGCAGATGAAGCCTCCAGGCATGCCCCAACATGGGGCTTCTGTCTTGTGCCCAAGTTGTCACAGGACTGCTGAGCTTCCCTTGGTATTGCCAACAACCTCAGGGCTTCAGGCACAAAATAAAGAGTGAATTTTGACCAACCCCTAAAATCCCACCTTGCTTCCAAGCCCTGAAAGCAAGGCCCATGGGCAAAGAGGGGCAGGGCTGGCTTAAGTGTGGGACCATCTGCAGACCCGATGGAAGTTGGGAGAACCCCCTCTTCTCATGCAAGGAGATAACTAAAGCTGATTCCCCTGGCAGAAAGTGTCACCAAGGCAAATTCCCTGTGTCCTGTCCCCAGCTGAGAGGGTGGACAGTGGCACTGTGTAGCTGCAGCTGAAGTGGTCTCTCAGCAGCCCCAGTCCCTGCTGGAAGCAGGCTCACCTTGGAGGAGGAGGCGATGGAGTAGTAGCGAGCCTGCAGGCGGGGCAGGAGCTCACACAAGTGGTCGATGGGGGGACGCAGCGAGGGCATGTCCTGCAGGATGGCCAAGATGTTCCTCCGGGACTCCACCACCCAGCTGAGGTACAGAGCCTGCGGGCAAGGAAGGCACACACGCGATGACATCCCTACATGCCTGGCAAACACTCCCTCAGCTCTCTGCACATGGTGCCCAACAGTCCTGGATCCCTTTTGGGGATCCCCCAGCACCCAGTTTAATCCAGCAGCTTTGCTGGGAAGGCCACAGCTCCCACCTTCCCCTCGGCAGCAGACGATGCCATTTTGCGGAGGCGCTCCTGCTCGCCAGCGTCCGTGGCGTACTGGGCCAGCTCGTAGAGGACGTTGGTGCGAGGAGGGTTGGTGATGTCCAGGTAGTAGGTCAGGGCTGTACGGTAGGACGTGGGGCAGGGGAAGGGATGTTTCTTATTGGATTCCTCTGGAGGAGAGAAAAAATATATTAAAAATCAGCAAGCACATGCTGTTATGTCAGATTTTGTGCCAGCAGCTACGTGCAGCGTATAAGAGCTGGAGACAGAGCAGGGGAACCAGCTTCAGAGAGGCAAGAGCAGCCCAAGGGCTGAATCAGCCTGTTGGCCCAAGCCCCAGTCCCACTTTGAAGCAGCTCCAGCGCAGGGCAGCTCCCCCTCCAGGCAGCTACATCTCCCAGTAGCCCATTTTGTGTTCCACAGATGCTGCCTGACAGCTTATCACAAAAAAACCCCAAACAACCCCAAAACCCCCTTCAAAAAACCCCAACCAAACAAAAACCTGGGATCTCCATGCACAGGGGCACCCAGCAAACAGGGAGGGCTGTTCTCCATGGCTAATTTGGCCTCAAGCACTTACACCTCCTTCAGATCTGACCTCAAAAGTGTCCTTTGTCTCCTTCAACCACCAATTTTTGTGCTCACAGCCCCCTTGGGAAAGGTAAGTGCCAGCAGTCAAGGCTGGAGCCATTCAGTTCAGCAAATTAAGAGGTTCCTTAGGGACTAGAATGACAGCGTGAGGCTGGACAAGGTGGGACACCTCACAGGGGGCTGCAGGCTCAAGCAGTGCATTAAAGCCACTTGCTCTCATGAAACCAGGAGCTCCCTTAGGCTTCTGGGCCAGCACATCTGATGCTTCAAGTCAAGCTGTGCTGCTTCACGAGCAAGATGGGCAGCAGCTGCTATCTCCCTCCTGCCAGAAGCCAGCTCTGCTGGGAACATTGCCCAAGAAAAGCTCTTTGTATCAGCACAAGTGCTCCCTCCTGGCAGTTCAGTCCCCAAGCCTGTGCCTCCTCCAAGGACTGAATAACAGCATCTCAGACACGAAGGCCCCTGGTGAGCTGCAGAGGGATGCTCTGGCGGGCTGATGCTCTGTAATTAGGAGCGTGCTGTTACATCATTGCTTGTTGAAGGGGCACAGCGAGTGCATTTCACAACTGACCCACTTCAGCTGGCTCTTGGCAAGCAGGCTCTGTGCCACTGCTGCTAAAATGGCACCACATTTGGAGCAGTCACGGGACATGTCTGTTTGCCTGGAGGTGTCCTACAAGACCTAAAGGTGGCTCCTGATCCGATGGGAAGGACAGAGGCCATAGCTGAAGGAGAACTGCTGACACTCAGGAGTGATGCATACTCACCATCCAAATTGTTTAGAGACATGATCGTGTCCAGATCCGTGCCCAGGATCTCACCAATCTGATTCACCAGAGAGGAGTCGTTGGCTGGATACACTGCCACATGGTCCCCAGACTCATACCTGGCAGGAGAGCAGGAGGAGAGCAGATGGAACACCAGCACCACTTCTCATCCACACCAAGCCTGAGCTGCTCTGCTAGAAGACAAGCAGGCTGGTGCAAGGAGCAGTAGGACAACACTGAGACCTGAGCTGCTGCACAGGGCCTGCACAACCACGGATGGTAACACCAGAAAAAACTACTGTGGAATAAGGGTTCTAAGAACCAGTTGGGTTTTTTTGGTTTTGTTTTTTGTTTTTTTACAAAGGACCTCCAAGACAAGAGCAGTTTTGCCAGAGACTTCAATGAGGCCAGACTTCCAGCAGGGACAGGCCAACTCCCTGACAGGGAAGGAGCAAAGCTGCTCCAAACCTCTGCAATATTTTCTTGTTAAGCCACCTGGATTTGGGGCTTTCTCACAAGCACATACAAAGGAATTTAAGCCAGTAAGAGGGGTTTTAAGAACAGGGCTTTATTCTCCTTATGCTTGTATACCTCAGCCAGGCAAATCCAGGCATGAACCATCCCCAGCTCTCCCCTCTCTCATAGCTCAAGTGCCCCTCTCATTTTTGGAATGACTCCTAGAGAATTCTTGCAGGTAGGATGGGTATGTGCAGCCAGCTCTGGAGGGACTCAGAGAAGCCAGCTGGCGTGGTCAGGGACAACACAAGAGCTGGGAGAAAGTCCTGACATAGGACCTGGTATGTGGCACAGAAGCCCAGAGACGCAGTGTTAAGTAATCAAGAAAACAAGGTCCCTTCTGAAGTGCCAGATGAGGCCAGCACCTCATCCTTTGCTTCTGATGCAGACTGCTCCTGCCAAAATAGAGGAGCAGTCTCCCACGGGGAAACTACCTGATTTTGGAATTGGAAATATCCAGCTCCAGGTGCATAAGGTGCCGCTCTCCACCCTCGTTCAGCTTGCGGTTCACCGTGACCTGGGCCAGGAAGGGGTTCTTGGCATCGAATGGTCTGGAAGGAAAGACAAGGACCCCCTGGGTTACTCTCTTGCAGGCTCACAGTGCTGCTTGTATCCAGGCATGTTCCCTCTGCCTGCAGAGCAGGCTGCCCTGATTTGAGCACAGCCTGGCTCACATTTCAAAGCACACCATAGCACAAGCCAAATTGCGATCCTGCTGCTACCCACAGTGGCACAGAAAACAGATCATTTTCCTTCTAAGCACAGCCCAGGAGTCCACAGCTTCTGTCTCATTGAGAACAAGTGATGGAAAAGTGGATTGGAGGGAATGTCACATCTCAAAGAGATATTTCAGGTTGGGAATAATTTATACAGCTCATCTCCCCAAAGCAAAACTACAAGCAACCATCACACATTAACTACCCTGGGCAAGGAAAGGCTCGGAGTGACCTCAAGTCAGACGCTGCAAATGTACCAGCCAAACCGCATGTGAAAGCTGCCACCTACTCAAACACTAATGATTCATTAACTGGGGAATCTCCAAGAGTCCCAGTGGAGATCTGACCCCATTTCTCTTGGGAAGAGACCTGCCACATGGCTGCACTGCAGAAATGACACTGCACACGGAGCACAGGTTGTTAGAAACGTCGAGGGCCCATGGACACCCTGCCCAGGGGGGTCTGGCACTTACGGCTTCTGGTTCTCGTAGCTCTTGAGACGACCCATCTCACCGGTGTAGACTTTGTTCATGTTCACATCTGTGTGCACCACCAGCTCATACTGGCGGATGCTGGAAAAGGAAGGGGGAGAGAAAAAGAGAAAAAAGTCAGACTGGAAAGTCACAAGTTGCACTTGGAACCATCACCTGGATTTGCTGCAGTTCAAACAAATGCTGCCTACAGCCCTTCGCCTCTCTCAAGACATTTAAGGAGCAGGCAGACCATGCAGAAAGCCCAAACCAAGAGAAAACATCAGCTTCACTGTGAGCATCAGTGCCACAGAGCACAGCAAAGCCATCCCCAGAGGAACCAAACCCATCACATCACCCACTCGCACCAGAAATCTAGACCTGGCTTCAAACTCGCCCCAGGTCAGGCTCAATCCAAACAGCCCTACTCACTGCTCTACTTCACACCTGCCCTCACAAGTCTGGAAGGGGAGGAAGCCCCCAGGAAAGGGGATAGCAGCTCAGGGCTGATGGCACAGCCACCAGTCAAAGGTGGCCAATCTCTCTGGCACCCGGAAGAACCTGCACCCACCTGGACTCTTCTCCTGTAGCCTCCACCCCGAAGTGCTCGCACACTGCTGGCCAGAACTGTTCTCTCCAGGTGATGAAGTCTTCTTCCAGGCTAGCCAGGGCAAAAAGAGAGATTCAATAACTCTGCCTAAGAGGGAGGAAAGGGGCATTCCCAGAGAAGCCATCTGAGAAGCCATTCCATTCCATATGGAATTCCTCCTTCACCATGGGAAAAGGCATTTGCCTTTGGACTCAGGCAGTTTTGGTACCTCCAAGTGCCCACAGATCACCAGGAGAACACCTTCAGAGCAACAAGTGGGTGGGAGGGAGGGAACTGTTGCTACACCAGTCACCCCTCCCTTCACAAATGTGCCAAGGAAGGTTTTATTCAGACTCTGTCTTTAACCAACAGCTCCCCTGTGCTGACTCCTGTCATCAGTTCACCTTCCCAAGAGGCAGATTTCACCATGGCAATGCTTATTTTGCCAGGCTCGGAGCCTCCCACACATGGCACATCCCTCTCATCAGATCTTTCAGTCTTTACAGTCAAAGCCACAGGTTGATGTAACTTCCCAGGTTAAGCTGCTACCCACAGGGTGCTCAGGTGGGAATAGAGAGGCCTCAAAAAATATTCATCTGAGTTGGAAAATTGCTGCATTCCACCATAAAACAGTTCACAAGGAGCTGGAGTTTGTCTCTTCCACAAGGAAGAGTGAACTTATCCACAGAGGCTGGGTTAGCAATGGAGCTGCAGCAGGGCAAAGGCAGAGGAGGCTGCAAAGCCTCCTTGAGTATGTGACTACGGTCATTTAAAGCTGGTGTGGGATTTTCCAGACACAATATCCCCTCGGATGCTCTAAGTGTACAGGGATCTGCTTGTGGGAGAGAGAACAGCCACACACTCAGAGACACATCAGCTCTCACAACTAGCCCTAAGGAGTTTAATTCTGTCTTAGCAGCAGAGCCAACTCCCTGCCAAGGTCCCTTTCATGACACTTTAGCCAGCTCTGACCAGCCCTTCAAGCAAAGCTACTCACTTGCCATCGTCATCTCCCAGCCCAAGTTCAAAGATGCGTTGGGCTCCAAGCTCCTCCAGTCTCTTGTCCACATACTTTCCCATGGCATTGAAGTGCTCATAAGTCTTGTTCCCCAGCCCAAAGACCTGGAAGGGAACGCTGGTAAGTGAGGAGAAACAGGGACTGGGTTTTTCCCATCCAACAATAATCCTCTGGCCAGCAGCACTCAAAGGATGTTGAAGAAAAAGCACAGAAGACAACAGCAAGACCTCTCTCAGCTCCCCATTCAGCTATTTGTGGACATTTTGAGTAAGAATCTTCCACTGCAGAGTGTCTGGTCAGAAGGAACCATCAGGTCCCTGGAGCCAGGCCTCAGGCACATCAAGAGGACACACATACAAGAGTTGCCTGAACCATCTCCTTGAGGGACCAGTAAGAGCTTAGACTGCCTGGAGACTAACTGCTGTCCCTTGCCTCCCACAAACCACTCAGCAAGTGTTTGCTCACCGCTTTATACAGAGCAGCTAAACATCTCCAGCAGTGGATTTTCTCCTCATTTGCAATTATTATGCTGCCTAAGGAATTTGGCCAGGGTTTAGGTGAGGTGACTGTATCTCAGCCAATTATTCAGCACAGGAAAATAACTACACACTCCTTCAAGTGATTTAATTTGTGGGAGAAGATCTGGCCC
This sequence comes from Antrostomus carolinensis, assembly GCF_000700745.2. Classification (NCBI taxonomy): domain Eukaryota; kingdom Metazoa; phylum Chordata; class Aves; order Caprimulgiformes; family Caprimulgidae; genus Antrostomus; species Antrostomus carolinensis. The sequence continues at coordinate 22,927 of NW_010317079.1, read as the reverse complement.
AGGGCTGCTCAATTAGCTCCTGAACAGCAGCAGCAGCCCGTAACTCATTTACAGACCTTGTATTCAATGCCTGCTGGGCTGTTTGTGGCAAGACATTACCAGCAAACCCTTGTGATTTAGGGAGTGGAGAGAGGACTCCGACATCTGCATTTAAAGCTCCCAGATATATGTTTGCAAGTGTTCCCAAAGCTTGGGGAGGAAGACAATAAGGACCACATCCAACAGAGACATAAAAGGCATAGACATCATGTTGTGCTTTTACCCAGGCTCTGTGCAGGCACAAGGGAGGGCTTGTGATTTTCCTGCCCAAATGCAGCATCAATGTGAATTGAGCCACTTACTGCAAATCGGAGACCTGACAAGTCAGCGTCCGCCTCCTGCAGCCAGTCGTAGAAGTCTTGGGCATTGTCCGTGGGATCACCCTCACCGTAAGTGGCCATGCAGAACACAGCTAAGGACTTGTCGATCTCAGAGAGGCGACTCAGGTCCGACTACAACCACAGGAAAGAAGAAATCCTCAAAGATCCCACAATGTGGTTACTGGGCAAGCCTATTCCTACAATATAGCTCCCTCTCATGTGCAGAACAGCACCCCGTAATGTCCAACAGCTGATTACAAGGGGTTGGGAAAGGCCAAACTCACCCAAAACGTCAGGGGAAATAAAGCTAACCACCCTCACTGGACTGCAAATCAATACTTCACCAGAAAAGTGATGGTATTTTCCATACAAAGCTTTAAGGGACCAGGATCATTTTTCACTCTGGAGAACACCACAAGGTCAATGCCTCTGTCCAAGCCTACAGCAGCATGGCACCAATGCTAACTACAGAAGGAACACAGAACAAGTTTCATGCTGCCAATGGATGACTTGCAGCTCCCAGACACTCCAGACTCCCTTCCCCTTTCAGTCATGTTGTGGTGTTCACTCCAAATCGGTAGAATAGCAAGGACTGAGCCTATCTCTGCAACTCTCAGACTGATCTTTTCTCCCTTAAATGACACTACTAAAAGGGCAACTCTCCCTTGGCCAGGCTCTTTCTGGGTTTTTTTACAGTGCACTAAAAGGATGTTACCTATCCTGAGGTTTTTCATGGTTAAATTACCAAGTCATACTCCTCTGGATCCGCTGCCATGCCCCGGAGGCCGTAGCGATGAGCATCTTTGGAGAGACGATTGGCAAACTCCTCTGCTGTACCCGTCTGAGAACCATAGAAAACCACTATGTTTCGTCCCTGGAGAGAAAAAGAAATCCCTGTTAAATGGTGATTACTCATTTGGCAAACGCAGGGACGAAGTACATCTTGTCAGAGGCAAAGGAAACGCCTGTGATCAAGAGCCCTGGACTGCAACCTAAAAGCAACTGGGAGTCTGTGCTTGTACAGGGCTCCACGCCAAGTTCGTGACAGAAAACTCAAGGCTAAGCTGTTAACAGGAACGTGACTCTTGTCAGTCTCAGAGGGGTGACTCAGACTAAAACTCAAAGCAAAGAATAAACCCTTAAGATTTATTTTCAGCCTCAAAGCTGCAGCGTGACTCCTGGAAGCAGGGAACTCCCTGGATGAGAAAGCAGACTTGCCTAAGCTTTGGGAAAGTGCCTGAGCACCGGAGCTCCTGCTCTGCCACAAACAAGCTACTTTGAAGTTAAAACAGAAAATATACCCAGCCCTCGCTTCTTCCTCTGCTTCCTCCCATGTCCAGTCCAGTGGAGTCAAAAACTGCCAGTTCTGTGTACAATTCCCACTCCAGAGTGAGCCAGTTTGGGAACCAAGCACACAGATAAACAACTGCCAGCCACTGACTTCCAAGTCTCTGCCATTTCCCTCTTGACTTTGATCTTGTATTACACTTTTTTTTTTTCATCCAAATTTTCATTTCAATTTTTTCTGTAAGAACAGCTCTCGGGCATAGACTGGAAGAACTATTTTTTCCTGCTGGAATATGCAGCCTTCCTCTGGATGCTCTTTGCAGCAGATATGTGCCTGTATCAGAACCAGTCCCCTTGCTGACAACTAGACAGTCTCCAGGGGAAATTGAGATGGACATGAGCTCCCCCACCTTCCCATCACCCTGTGCAGCCAGAGTAAGAAGCTTACCGTCTTCTTCATCTTCTCAATGAAGCTGCTGTCTCTCACTGGAGCTGCTCTGAAAGACAGGAGGAACCTCCTTTCAGATGGGCACATTCATTTTTTAAGGTCAGGAATAAGAAAGTGGGTAAAAAGTAGCCCCCAAACCACACCAGATCTCAGAAGGCCACCTAAAGTGGTGAGCATCCTCATCGACCACTCATATTTACCCTGTCACAGGGATTACCCATCGCTCAGCTGCAGGGCTTCTCCTCTGCACACAGCCAGGGATCAGGGACTCTGGGGCACAGGGGAACAGCTGACACCCTGCCTTACCTCCATCAGTAAATCCTCCAAAGGCAAAGCCCAGTAATTCAGCCCTGAGTGACGGAAAACCTTTATCAACTGCTCCGAGACCTTTCACAGATTACAAGGATCTCACAGAGCTATGATGCAAGAGTAAGTCTCCAGAAAAATCTCAGCTCCACAGTGGGAGAGAAGGGAAGGGAGCTCCCTGCTTCCTCCACTACAGTGGACAGGCAGGGGATCAGTCCTAAGCCATGCCCCCCAGGGTGGATTCCTTGAAGTCAGATAGTGCTAAAAACCAGCTGTTTCGACCTCAAAACAGCATGTTAGACACGAGTCCCGGAGCTGGGGAGCCCTGCAGAGCAAACAGACACAGCTGATCAGGCCCACAGAGCCACTGGCAAGGTGACTGCTGCCTGCTGAGGTCCCACAGGGCTCATTCCCACACCAGGGCTTCCATCCCCAGTGTGGATCTCCAGCACAGTAGATTGTATTATCGCAGGGAGGTGTCTTTCTCCATCTCAAAGACAAACAAACCACAGCAGCATCAGAAACATCGAGGCAGAAATCCATACCACTATGGATTTTTACCCTATTAGGCAGGGAACCAGAAGAGCCTTGCTATCCCAAGCACACCCCTGGACTTCCAGCATCACAGGGTGAAAGGAACCGAGCCCTGGGAGCATCAGAAGCAGAGGTGGCTTTAGCTACAGTCAGATTAGGCACAGGGGTCTTCTCAAGGTAGGAGGACAAGTGCCAGGAGCTCACTCTGTGTCTTCCCCACTGGAGCTTCAGCAGCTTCAGGGAGGAGGAACATGGGATCCATTCCCGTTTCTCTTTCACAATGGAAGAATGCAAGGCTGAGTCTCCTGTGGGAAGAGAGAAGCCTCCAGGCAAAAAAACAAATGGTTTTGGCTCTGGCCCATGTGAGAATGTGCAGAGCTCACTAACAGTTTCCTAAACTCTGCAGCCCAGAGGGAGGGATCTCTGTGGATGTGCTGAGACATTTGCAGAGCACATACACATCACACAGAGCAGCAGGGTGGGGGACATTTGGCAAAGTGTGCCTTCAAGCACCCCTTTCCACCCAAAAGTATCAAGGAGCTCTGTAACCTGGTCTGACAACTCCAGCCCCACATAGCACACACTGAAAACAAGCAAACCCTACCCAAAAAAGCCACCCAAGGAGACTGTGCTGCCAGGGCAGAGCTGCTTTGCACCCCCCACTTTGCTCTCTCAGCAGTTAACAGTCTCCTCACGTTGTCATTTGTGCTTCATTGGGAACAAGGACATCACAAGCATCTGAGAGAACAGCCCCAGCCCTGCCCATGCTCCTGCCCGGACAAGGGCTTGGGAGAGCTGCCCCGCAGCCAGCTCACAGGACTCAGCTCTCACTTAGCTTTTGGCTCCCTGGTGAACCTCTTTGGTTTACTGCCCTGTGCAAATGAGATCCAATTAAAATAGCTGTCGGGTCAACTACTAAACAAAACGCTTTTAAAAGGAGGAAAAAAAAAGAAAAAAGAAAAAGTTTTAGATCCTTTCAGCAAGCTTCCTTTGGAAGAGAAAAGGGTGCAGCACATGCAGCTCGTCTGTTTTCAAAGGAGGCAACCCTGCACTGAAGTGTTGTGGTGGAGAACAGTCATATACAGAAGAAATAACCAGTTTGGCTTTTGAAAAAAAAAGGCTACGCAACTCCCTGAAATTGCTTCATCAGGGTGGCTCGAAAAATCTGAGCTGCAAAAATACAAAGACATGGAAGACAGGAATGACACTCATTTTTACCGCCCAGCCAGGAAAACTTAAAAGAGAAAGTGTGTTTTCAGCAACGACTGCTCCTACAGCTCCAATAGCTCAGGGCAGCAGCTCTCAGAGTTAGAAGAAGTGACAGGTGGAGGAAAGGGGATTAACTCCATTGTTGGAGCAAGTCTTGTAGAGATTGCCCACCCTTGGTGAGACGCCACAGCGTATGCGACTCACAGGGCTTTGAGAAGTCTCTCCTTTGATTTCAGGAGGAAAAAAGGAAGGGAGAAGAAGTTCCCAACAGCTCAGCAGCGATACCAAAGTCTCAGGCTCAACCAAAACACCTCTCCTTCAGAAAGCTGTAAACTTTCCTCCCAAAAGCACACGTACATCCAGAAGTGAGAACGCAGCCTGGACATTGCAGAGCGATTAAGCAGAGCCAGCAGTATCTCTGCTGGAGCAGCCTGTCTCCAAGCACAGCCTCTCCCCTTCCTTCTCCTCCTGCCCCAGCAGGGAGAGGCCCCCCCACTCCACCCAGCTTTGGGGTGGCAGAGCAATCCCGCCTGCCCATCGGGCAGATTAACTCACCTGGCCACAGCTGCCTCTTCTCGTGGGGCTGAGTACACGCAGCCCATGGTCAGGGCAGGGAAGAGGCAGACAAAGAGTCACAGGGCAGCCGTGTCTGTCGGCAAGGGGAGGTGTGGGGGGGACGGATCTAACTTAGCTCTGGAGCAACACGCACACTGGCCTTTCCATTCTGCTCCTCTTGGGCATTAAAGCCAAGTGTCAGCCTTTTGTTAAGGAGAAGAGAGTCAGCACAAAAGGTCCCGGCATGGGTCATAGCAGGAGTGGTCCTGTCCGCTCAGATCCTCGTGGTGGGGCTTTGGAAGTTACCGAGTGGATCCACACAGTCCTGAGAAACTGCAACATCTGGCAGCAGTGGCAGAAAGGAATTAGGAGTGGAGAATGAAACCTCCCAGGATCCTCCGCAGCACACGTCCCTCTCCCATCCGAGTGGAGCAGGGGGACGGGACACAAAACCCTCCCCCAGCCTTGTTACCTTGGAAACTGTTTATATCACAGCTGCTTTTATATATTCTTAAAAAAAAAAAATAAAACAATCCACGCTGTAGCTGAATGAAATGATTCCAGACACTGCGTGAGCAACGCTACGGGTAACTATGGCAGTGCCATTACGGAGGCAGCTGAAAGGAGTTTGTTCTCTTCAGGATCCTATTAAATTAAATTAGAGGTGGTCTCTCTCTAACACACACACACAGAGGCAGCAAAGAGAGCTAATCAGGCTGAGGAGTTGGAGCAATTCCTGTCACAGGAAGCCCTACAAGCACCAGGGAATGGATTTCTCTATGGCTGCAGAATAGAGATAAGCCAATTTCTGCCCCAAACAATGTTAAAAGATGGGGGGAGCGGGGAGGGGGTGACACTCAGCATACCAATTGATGTCTCGCCTGCATTTCCCCAGGGGAACAGTCTGCACAACTCCGAGTGGGGACATGAGAAAGGAAAGAAATCTGCGATTGTGAAACACGTAGAGGAGGGACAGACAGAGAATAAAAATAAATTAGTGCATTCCCCAGCAATGTCACCACAAGGAAGCACGGTGGCCACAGCTGCGTGGCAATCGAGAGCCGCTCTCCCTAATGACATCTGCAGAGCAGGCCATGGGGAAGGCTGCTCCGGTGGTTTCAATTAAGTCTGAAAATGGTGAAAATGCGAGCAATCCTCAGTCAGCAGCACCCCAGCCTGCCCCAAGCACGCATGTATTACACAACACGGGTATAAGATGTCTTGTACAGGGGAAACCTCCACATATGCTGGACTCTGTCCCTTCTCTGGGGGTTTTGTGCAGGAAAACAGCTCTGCCTGGGGGTAAGGGTGAGGGACTGGCAAGCATCCAAGCTGTGGCGGAGCCCAGAGATGCATCGTCAGGGCAGGATGGGGATCACTGAGAGGCCACACAGGCTGGTGGAGTCATGCAGAGTGAACCCAGCCCTGGTGCCATCCCAAACAGGGTATTTTGACCATGCATCTGTTCTTCCACAGTCAAGGGCAGTTGTGGCAGCAGCATTTCCTTTGCAGACCCTAGTGAGCTGATGTGGCTTGATCCAGGAGCGCTGCTCAGTGGCAGCTTCTGAAAACCCCGGGAAGACACCAAGGTGCCAGACCCTGTGTTCAGGTCAGAGACTCTGCTTGCACTCTCCCACGTTGCAAGCAAACCCATTAAAGCAGCAGCCATGATGACACATCTGAATAGCTGATCAGCACTTTCATCATCCAGCCTCCTGAGGCTGAACCTGAAGTGGGGAGCCAAAGTTGGGGGCCAAAGTGACAGAAACCACCAAGTCACCCAATACCATCAGAAAAAGCAGTTCAGGACAGTTTGGTGAGTCAAGGCAGAGCTGCAGAGAACATGCTCAAGTAAAGCAACACCTCTTGAGGTCAAGGCTCTCCACTTCAGCTGGAGACAGCCCCACTGAGGGTTCTCTGCCTTCATGGGTCTGGGACAGCTTCTCTGCCTGCAGACTAGTCAGCCATGGGCAGCAGCTGACAGTGTGATCCTGTATCTTGCTGATTTGTTTGTTCACCAGAAAGGAAACACGACCCCAGACTCAAGGGTGACAGGAGGGAAGGAAACCTGAGGCTGAACAAGCTTGTTTTCCTCCACTCATTTCCCTCCTGCTTCCAAATGTCCCATAAAATAACACTGGAAAAGCTGCAGGAAGTTGCTGTCTCCGTCTCGGAGGATGGATGTGCCACCAGCCACAGCCTTGGCTTACGGGTCCACACTGCCCTCAGACCAGCTTGCTACAATGACCACAGCAGGGCTGCAGCAGGCAATGGCAGGGTCAAGCTTTATGTAAGGGAAAAAACTACTTTAAAGCCTTCTCTTGTGCTCTTCACCTGCCTAGCTGTCACTTTTCCAAAATGAATTGTGTCAGACAAAGGTCCGGAGCAACCTCACCCCTCTGGTCATCAGTGACAGGAGGTGCTGTTCTTCCACAGCTCTTGCAAGCAGCAACTGCACACGGTGCTCCCTGCCAGCCATCTCCCACACAGACAGAGAAGGTGGCACAGACCTCACACAAGAAACACAGGCAAAATACCCTTGAGTCAGCTCAAAGCCAAAACCTCCAGCCAGTCTCAGATGGAAGCCCACGTGCTGAGGTGCTGCAGCAGGACAAGGTGGACACACACACCTGGGGTGGTCAGCAAGTCCCTCTGCAGCGTGACTTCTCTGCAAGGTCACGACAGCCTCTGGAAGAGTGGCATGTGATGAGTGGTGGGTGGAAACAGTCACAAGGATGGTGAGCATGGGAACTTTCCCAAGCTGATCTGCACCACGTCAGGATCCAATTTCAGACTGATAGTGTCATTTCTCCAGCCAGCTTTGCTCTCATCACAACGCAGTCGTTCTTGTTACGATCTCCAGGGGCAACCACACACACAGATACACACAGCCCTTCCTTGCAGGTATGAGAGGGAAAATATCCAATTGATCCAACTGAATAAATTCCCAAGATGAGGCTGAGCAGGAACAGAAAAGGAAATTTCTTCCTTTTAAACCCACCTCTGTTAGAAAACGCATTTTCCACCCTCCTGCAACACCAGTGTGTGCAGCCTGCCTTAGGGTTTGCTCTGAGCTGTGTACTACTCATTACCCAGGGGTTTCACAGCAGACATGGCATCCCAAGCTGGTCTTTAAGCAGAAGGTTCTGTCACCAGAGGAGAGGGTCATGATCTGAGCAAAGCAGGAACAATGAGACCAAACCTGCTCCTTTTCAATTATGACCTTGTGGTGGTTTCACTTGGCTGGCAGCCAAACACCAAAAAGCCACTCACTCACTCTGCCCTACCCAGGGAACAGGGGAGAGAATTGGAGGGGAAAGGAGACTTGTAGACTGAGATAAGAACAACTTAACAGAATCATAGAATCGAGGTCTAGTCCAAGGGTTGTTGTGAGGAGCATTTAATTCCCAGGCAGAGGTGGCGTTCATAGAACAGTTTAGGTTGGAAGGGACCTTAAAGCTCATCCAGTTCCAAGCCCCCTGCCATCAGCAGGGACACCTTCCACTAGACCAGGTTGCTACTAAAATAATAATGACAATAATAATGGTAATAATAGTAATAGAACATATCAAATAGTGATGCACAGTGC
>NW_010317079.1:10289-14630 GCF_000700745.2 Antrostomus carolinensis | reverse complement strand
AACAAGCCCAGCCCGTTTCTAGATAACAATCCCACAGGAGTGACAATCCCAAAACCAAAACCTCAATCCTAGAAGAGTTAGAGCCTGAGAGGGGGGCAGGAGAGTGAGAGCGAGCCCAAGAGACCCTCATTAATATAATGAACACATTATATAATTTGGAATATCCCACTGGCATATCTAAATGCCAGTTTGGTTTGCTAATTTTAATATTCCCCCCCTAGTCCTTTACACCTGCAGACCAGCAAAACACAGGGAAGTTGAAAAGTTCCTTTGTCTTGCAGTGACAACTGGAAACACTATTATGTTATCAACATTCTTCTCATAACACATCCCACACTGCAACCAAAACTCAGCACTATTCTAGCTACTAAGAAGAAAACCAGCTCTGTCCCAGCCAAAACCAGGAATTACAACACAAACACTGGACAACAAGCCCTGAAAACTGAAAGCAGCACAACCCACCAAGGCAGACACACAGGTCTGAGCTAACAGACCCACAACTGCTCGCTGGGTTTGATTTGGCTTTGACAGACAGAGCAACAGGAGGATCAATCCCCTGCTGAAACACCTTCGCTTATCACCAAACATCCCCACCTGAGCAGCCTGCAGACAGGTCCTGCCGCAGCCTCTTTCCACACCAGGCTGTAACGCTTTGAAATAAAGGACTGACAAGTATTTCTTGCCAGAGCAGCACCTGCTAAGCACCACATGGAGAAACCCCCTTCGTGGAGGACACCTTGCTGGTGGAACTGTATGTGTTAAATCTTGAAGCTGCTGCGAGCAGCCAGCCATCACTTTTCCCCTCCTCACAGCCAACCACTCGCAACTGGGGAAGCCTACAGTGAATTTGCAGCCAGCACTACAAACCCAGAGGATTCATCTTTGTTGTGTAGTTACCTTCTGCAAAGGCCTGATGCTGGAAAGCACAGAGCTGGGTTAAGGCTGAGGCTGGCCTGTTCTCTGGGGCAAACTGCACCTTCACAGGGAACAGCTCTCAGTAGATGGAAGGAAAGGTATTGCATAACAGCATCTCCTACAGTCTCTGCTGCAGTGGGTCTCAAACACCTCTTTACTGCTCTTACCAATGCTCCAGGAAGAAACAGAATGAATGAGCTAAAAAGCCCAGCAGAAAACTGATGTTAAGTTTGGTATGTGACTGAGATAAGGAAATAAATACACCCAGATCTCCACCAACACTGCTTGCTTCTGACCTTTTGCAGAAGATAAGGTGGAACAAGGTCCTCTACCTCCCCAAATCCAGCCTCCTGCTGCTGCTGTGGTAACCTGGCATGAAAGCCAAGCAAGTTTCACAAAGAGCTGCCAAGCAGTTCATGCCCAGAAACTCTCTCTCAGCTGTCCAAGATTATTTCATCTCTTCATAGCTAAGGGTAGATAAGATTTCCAACAGGAAACCCGCTTAAGAGCAAACCCACCTTTTTCCAGATTTATCTAAATATTACTTTTATCAGAAACCACAAAGAATAGCCAAAGCAATTCTTAAGAGTTCTGAAGTACAGCCAGAGGCTTGGCTGCCTTGTCTTTTCCTGCCTTGCTTGGCAAAGGCAAATTACTGATTTAGGCCACACGGTGGAGTGAGGCAGAACTGCAGCCTGGCTCTTCCACAGGGATTTCTGCATTTCGAGGTGAACAGCTCAGAAGAAACACAACAGGAGAGAAATGTACTTTGGGACTAAGTCCCCTCAACCTGGGGACCTCCCAGAATCCAGCTGAGCTTCCCACACAGCCTCCAAGGACCCACCATAAGCAAGAAGGAAAGCTACACTCACCCCACGCTGCCTGAGAGTTGTTACTTACACTGATTGCATTTTGGGGAGGTCTGGGACTTCCTCCTTTTTCTTGCGGAAGAAAAACCAGTAAGTAAAAAGGCCAGTGATGAGTGAGAAGAGAAACACGTCTGTCATGCTGAAGAGAGAGTCTTGCTGTGTCGTGCTGTCAGAAGGGGAGATAGTCGCTTCCATGCTGGCATCCCCCATGGTGATCAGAGGCACTGGAAGCAAAGAAAAAATGAACAAGAGCAGTCACTAAGTGCCACAGAAGAGCATTAAGGGCTGCTCAGAGCATGCTTTTCCACTCTACATTTACTCCTAGGAGCACAAGGCAGCCCAACAACTCTTTGGAGAGAGAATCTGCACCACAATACTATGAGCTCCAGCAAAACTCAACAGGGACTCATGGCCAGCCTTTACCGAAGCCACTACTCACCACAGAGCCCATGGGGTGTCAGTGGGGGAAGATCCCACTCTTCCAGTCACCCCACAGATCTGGGGCTTTCTCCCTCCTTTCCTCAAGGTGACACGATGCCCTGGACCTACTGCTGTGCTCATAAACTGCAGAGCTGGACTGTGGCATCCGTGAGCATCCCCACATTAGGTTGTTACACCACAAATGATGAACGCTTCTGATTTACTATTCACTTCCATGTGCAGATTGGATTTACTGTCCACCTCTTTTTGGGCCTCTGGCTTTCCAGTCCCCTCTACTCTCTCACCCAATTTAACTTCCACCTCCTTGAATTACTCCTTTCATCTTGCCAAGGCAGAGTTTCAAGTGACTTGTGGCTTTTTCCTGGGCCTTTTTCTCTGAGGTAGCACAAGGACTAGCCCCCAGCCCTTCAGTCCCCGACTACCCTCTGGCCCCTGTCCCTGGGCAGCCACTTGTCACTCCCTCCCTCCCTCCTGCTGCTCTGCCAAAGCTCTGAACTTCTCTGACCCTAGTCCAGATCACAAGATTATCTTCCCAATGCACAAGGACGCACTCTGTCCAAGCAAACAGATAATTAACTCAAAACTTGATTCATAAGGGCAAAGGGACTCTCTTTTTGTACTTGGGCATCCTTCCAACCCAGGAGACCATGGACATTTGAACTTGCACATAGAAAAGTGACTCAGAGCTGTGAGAGAAAGGACATGTCCCATGGCTGAACCATGCGTGAGGGGTGAGTTAGCCTGTTCAGCAAACCTGTGCCTGCTGGAGAAAAGCTCCCAGACAGCTTTCCTGAAAAGGAAAAGGGCTGGAAGAGAAGCAGCAAACTCCGATTTGTGCCAATAAAACTGACTGAAGTTGAAGGTTATGCCGATACATTCAAGGAGCTGGGAAGAAAAGTGAAGGTGATGCTTAGGAAACACTAACGAGGGAGACCAGTTCTTGTTCAGCAAACAAGAACTCCTTGTTGTTACGCCACCAAACAAAAGTCCAGCTCCAGAGAACACAAAATACTCTGCCATGGGCCACTAGCTATAGAAGACAGCCCAGTGAAGCGCAGGGAAAAGTCCACAGCCACCTGGCAGTGATCATGGGTGGGCTCCCGGGTGTTTTTGCAGCTCTCAGCCCCACAAGAAGTTTAATTGAGCAAAGAATTTGGCAAGTGAAGGGCAAGTACTATGAAGGGCACTAAAACACCACTGCAAAGCTTCCCATTAGGTTCCCAAAGATGACACTAAGCAAGGGGGTGGAAGAAAAATGTTAGTGATGCGACTGCAGACAAGCAAATTGCCCATTTCTCTCCATCAGGCAGGTCAGCCTGTCCTCCCTCCCTTGCAGACAGGCTTTCCATCACTGCATCTCGGAGCCAAGAGAAAGCTGGGTGTTATTTCTGTACAACTGTAGACTAAACTGTTAAGTTAAAGCCTCTACAACCAGAGCTTAGCTGCCAACACACAGCTCCCAGCAGGGTTCTCCTCCTCCTCCCTGTTGGGTTCCAGTAAAGTAGTGAGAAGTGGGTCCAGCAACTGACACCAAGGGAATGCACTGGTGTGGGGGGGGGGAAAACGTTGCTGGTTTATTACCTTCACAAGTACTTTCCCATCACACATAAGGCAGTGACAAACCTTTGCTCAGAGGAAGCCATAAAAAAACCCCAAGGCTGATGGACGCCACGCTAAACTGGTTTTGAGCAGGAGCTGCACACCCCTTCCCCTCTGAGGGCCAAATCCAGCACCTGCAGCAGCCAAGTCCTAGGAAAGCCTCCTTCCACAGAGCACAACAACAGCCCTGGTTACACACCACACGTGGAGAAGAGTTTCAAGCTAGACACGTCCTCAGTGAGCTGCAGCCAGCCCAGGGTGGAACACACACGGGCTGCCTACGCCTGGCCACACAGCAATTCCCCTCCCAGCTCCAGAGACCTCAGACGTGGATATCTGCCAGCTGCCCTTACACAGGGTGAGAGAATGAGTTCCTGGGCTAATCAGCAAGGTGAGGGCTACGTCAGCAACAATTCACTGCCATGCCCAAAGCAGCAGAGCTTCTGGCCTCCCAGAGCAGAGGGGACAAGTGGCAGCAGCAGTGGCAGGAGCAGGGGGAGGGGGCAGGGGCGGGGGC
>NW_010317079.1:0-10268 GCF_000700745.2 Antrostomus carolinensis | reverse complement strand
TGGCAGCAGCAGTGGCAGCAGCAGCGAGGGGTTTTGCTTTTTCAAGCCTCTGGAGGTGGTCTGCTCTCCCAAGCAGTGATGCCGTGGAAAGAGGCATCCTGGGGAAGGAAGTTCCCAGGAATGCAGCGTGGACAGACCTGGGGGAGAAAGCTGTACTATCTCCTGGCCTTCACTGTGCTGCAGCTCTCCAGCACTTCAAGAGGAACCCTGCAGCTGGACCACCCACACACGCCCCACAACCACTGCCAGAAGGAAAAGCACCAATTTTGGAGGCTCATGGGTCTGGTGCATGGACCAGAGTCTTGGTTTGGTCTCCTCTTTTCATTCACAAGGCTCCATAGTATAAAGGTTACGTACTGACCAATAACCCTGGAAGGAAGCACAACCATTCTCTAGTGATGGAACCAAAGACACAAGAACTGCTTTAATTTTGATGATGGGCTCCATCTGGTCCCAGATATTTAGTTATTAGAGTCCTATATCTTAGGTAAAGGTTTTTCTTTTTGCTCCCCACCCTTAGAAAAAGGTTTGCTTAGACCTTTCAAGAGAAAGGCAAAGGATGTGGAATCAGACTCACACTTCTTTTTTAAAATGGTTGTCATAACTCGGGAACTATTGAACTCACTTCACCCAGTACAGGAAGATTATTCCTCAATTTATTTCAGTCTTACCTAGTTGGCTATACCAATAATTTTCCACAAGTTCACAGCAATTCATTTTCAAATACATGTCCTTTTCTAACTTCCAGTGAAAAGAAACTTGAGTCTTACTTGGAATTTAGTGATCCTGGAAATCCTGCAGTCTTTGGAAGGACTATGATAGAATCAGACTAAGTTTTTAAAGGGAAAAAGAAATTTATGATGTAGAAGTAAAAGTTCCCCTGACACCAGTTTCAAAGGTAGTTATTTTACGCCCAATGTTTATTATATCTTCAACCAAGATAAGATAGACTTCCATTTGCCCTTTTTTCTTTCTCTCTCTCCCCTTTTAAAAAATAAATAAATAAATAAAATCAAGGTTCCAGTTCCTGGATCCCTGTTTATGCACACAGTACCTGGTGTAAAGCAATCAGTCTCAGCCAAGATACGTGTATCACACAGAAAAGTCACAACATTTTGAAAGATTGCAATCAAGCAATGCTATATTTTAGGACAGCTTTTCAAGCTTCTCAATGAAGCTTCTAATCCTGGGAATTTGCTTGATACACAGTAGCTTGCAATCATTCAAATCACCGGGGACCCTCTCTGAACATCTCCGTGCTGCCAAACAGATGCGATTCCTTCTCCTATTAAAAATCATATTCCTACTTCTCATGCACACCTCAAGCAAAGGACTGGAAGCACTGCCAGTGCCAGGCATCCTCAAATTCCTCATGAATTTCCACGTGGGTTAAAGGTGCTACCACATCACAGCATTAAAAATATTAAAGTAGAAATAATAGTATTACAACAAACAAGACAGGATGGGGAGTGCCCCAAGAGCCAAGTGGTCAGTAACCTGAAGAGATCTACTCTTCTCCCTCTCTTGCACAAAGCTGATGGTAGCATTAGGAGAGGGTGTAGCACATGCCCCCAAAAGCACTCTAGAGCCCTCAACTCCAACTGGCAAAAACAGCATCATGGTCATGAAACATGGCTGGGAGGTCTCCCTTTCTGCCAAATACAAGCATGTGTCTGCAAGTCACACTGAAGTATCTTCTAGTGACCAAAAAGCCTTGTCTCTGAAGCTAAGTTGGTGATTTGGGCAGGAAGTTGGCTCTTTGAGTTGAAGTAACCTTTTATTTATATAATGCTTGTGAGGAGTTTCAAGTATCTCAGGACAGTTTGGCTTCCTGGTTCCAGATCAGGACCGCAGCCTGCGACTCTTGCTCCAAAAAGGAGTGACTAAGCCTTGTGCCATCACGAGCACGTCGCTACCCTGCTCACAAGAGAGGGAAAGGAGAAGGAAAACTGCTGAGCAAGTACAGCCCCAGGCTGCTCACTGCTCCCACCTCTGATAACCCCATCTCCAGGCCCCAGCTGATCACGGTCTGTAGCACCACAAAGCCCTCACAATCAGCTCAGGAGAGCAGAGAGGGCTCCCCACAAGCCCTGCACGCCCAAATCCTGCAGCACCCTACGGACTCTGCCTGCCTACCCCCATCTCCCATGCCCCTCAGCTTCCTGAAACAGCCCCTTTTCCCAACGGGAACCAAGCGGCAGCAATGCCCTTCAGACACCTGCAGATAAACACGGGAGCTGCAGGCGGAAGCTCTATTTTGCAATATGCACACGCAAAAATCTGTGACGACCGAGTCAAGGGAGGAATTGAGTGACATAAAGGCATGCAATGCCATTAGTCACCATCTGCCCAACCCTCACACCGGTGCCAGGCACCGCACAGAGGCAGCTTGGTGGGGCACAGGCAGCCAAGCCTTCCTCAGCCCGCAGCGAGGTCTCAGATAAACACTAGCTGAAGTCAAACCATCCCTGCAGGAACGAGCTCACCGCACAGAATCAGAATCACAGAATTGCCTTGACTGGAAAAGACCTACAAGAGCATCAAGTTCAATCATTAACCTAACACTGACAAGTCCCCTAAACCATGACCAAACCATGTCCCTAAGCACTATCACTATCCCTAAGCAGACATCTCACAGTGATACCATCACCCTGCCAACACAAGCCCTGGAGTGCCCAGTTCATCCACACTAGCCACCCCACTCACATCCAGCAAGGACACTTACTGAAGGACTGCTTTCTGGTTTCTGATAAACAGGAATCCATGCAAGTCACCAGCACATCTAACAGCAGCACACACTCAAAAAGCCGCTGGTTCTTTCAGACTGGTTTAGGTTCCTGCTCTGGCAGGGGCATTGGACTGGATGATCTTTCGAGGTCCCTTCCAATCCCCAACATTCTGTGATTCTGTGATTTTCTCCAGGCTCCCAGTAAAAGCTCCACAGAACCACAAGCACCAGGGAAGGCGACAAAGAGGCTGCTGGCAGAGGCGACTTGGCAGAGCACTCTTCTGGCTTTGGCAGAGCACTCTTCTCACTCTCCACAGCCACATGATGATGACCCTCGTGTCACTGACTCAGCACATGCGCTGCAGTAGTGAACAAAGTGGAAACACAGTTATCACCATTTCTAGCACCGGAAGCTCTGCGTGGCTGGGGATGGCAGCATTACCACGAGGTCTGCCACAGCCATCTTTCTGATCAAGAGGGACCAACCCAAATTCCCTAAGTGCAGGTGGGTGTCCATGACCAGACCCACATCCCCACCACAAGCCTGACCTCCACCAGGGATCACCCTTTCTCTCGTGTGGACCATCCTTGCACAGGACCATGCCAACGGAATCTCCTTCTCTTTGTAGAGCACTGACCTGCAGCCCAAGCTTTTGAAACAATAGCAAAATAAATAGAAACTAACTTAAAACCAACTAAAAGACCTGAGGGAGGGAAGAAAACCACTTGTCAGCCTTCTCAGAGGTCCCTATTCCCATGGCATTTGCAAAGCTTGTCGAGAGCTCACACAGATGTCAACACCAAAAGGAAGCTGCAGCAAGCCCGCACGGCGGTGGAGAAGGAAGAGACTTGCTTACTAACAGGAATGCAGTCTTGTGACCAAAGGGTTTTCTTCTTTCACCCACTAAAGATACAAGACAGGAGGGTTACTGACATGTATCAGACAGAGGAGCCCCACAGACATGAGCCCATGAGGACAGAGGAGGGTCAGCAGCAGCAGAAAGAGAGCAGAGCTGTAATGGAGATGGCATTTCTGCCCAGGCTCTTCTGAATCCCACTGCAGTGAGGACTTTGCTGCATGCTAGTGTGTGGTATTAGGCCAGGAGACCCTTGGGGCAAAAATAGATTTTATCTCATTCCTCTTCAGGTATGAATGCAACTGATTAGGATAAGAAACTCTGTTTACATCAGCCTGTGCCAGCTACTGGCTTCAGCAAGTCCCAAATTAGCTTCTTCCTTTCCTTTTTAGTAAAGGGAGACCTGGCAAGAAAAGCAATCCTTTCCAAAACAAAAGCAGACCATTGAAGCTGGTGCTCAGATCCAGGTTATTCAACACTGCCTTCAACAGCCCTTGGATCAGCATTTCCTCTGGAGCTCTGCTGTGCAGGGATCGCATTTTCCCTCAGTAAAAGGCCTTTGGTCTGGTCATGGGAGCAGCCGTGCTTGGTCTGGTCTGCCCAGGCTCCCTGCTTTGGGTGTGCACATCCCACAGGTGAGTTCCTGAGGGTTGCACTGGGGAAAAGAAGGCATGGTGGGAAACCTCACAGCTTCCTCACCCCATCAGCGTCAGCTCAAGCAGCCACGTTGGTGCTCGCTGTGAAACAGGGCGGCCGCTGCCGAAGGCGTGCTTTCCTCAGCACAGCAATAACGAGCAGTGACCCAGGGCTGACTTCCACTAGGGTCTGTGACAACCAAGTTTGACTTCCACTCCACATGAAGGCTCACCACACCTAGCACTTCCATATCACTTCCTTCCCATGTATTTAAAAAAAAAAAATCCCAGCACATCCCACAACTTCCCATTGACCACCATCAGCTCAGCAGAGGGTGGAAAGCAGAACCTCTTTTTCATACAATACTAGGAAAACAATTCTCCACGGGCCTCAGCAGTCCCAGCAACTCAGAAATCCCAATCTAAACAGAGGACTTGGCTGTAGCAGCACCTCAAGCAGGTGTGAGAAACACACAGCCAACTCAAAGATGGTTTTTTGGTGAAACAGAACAAACTCCCCTCGCTGCGCAAGGTCTCTTCTAACCAGACCTTGACACACCAGCTCAGACATCAGCGGAATGTCTGTTTTAGGCACAAGACAGATGTGGAGTGTGCATCAGTCAGTCTGGACCTTGAAATACTGCATATTTGAGCTTTCACTGTCACATTTGGATTTTTTTTTCCTGGTCAATAGGTCTTTTTCAAGGACAGCAGAGCAGCTGTAAAAGCAAAGAAGAGAACAAGAGGAACGGTTTTACTGAGGCAGAAAGCAACTCTACCCTATGGGTATCCCAAGGTGGGGCTGTGCAGCAAGCCCAGCACACTGAACAAAGGACTCAGAGCATTATCCAACACAAAAATTAATTCCAACTTGCCAAGCTGCCTTCAAATAAAGCAACCCAGAATTACTGAATTTGCAGATGTCCTTTCACCAGACAAAAGCCTGTTTCTCAACCTTTAAACAAGAATGTGGGCCATCTCACCAGCTTAGGCACCTGAACACCTTCTTTCACGCAGATTAACGTGAGCCAGTCCAGAAAAACAAGTGTTCAGGATTACAGGATAAACAGAATCTGAGAACAGCAAGTAAACTGAACGCCCTGCTAACTAATACTGTTCCCCAGCCTCCCTTCCCAGGGAGGAACTGAATCAGTGCTTCATGCTTCAGCCATCATTCAAAAGTAGAATAGAGGTCTCAACACCACCAACATTTGGGAGCTGGGACAAGACTGTAGGAGTTTTAGATCATCTTTGCCAACCACTGTGAGCACTACTCAGTCAAACCAACTGCTCAGAGGGTTAAGTTGCAAAATCTCAGAAGCAACCCATTCAGGCATGTATTTTGCATGGTTCAGGTCCTGTTGAAGGGTTTTTTGTTGTTTTGGGGTTTTTTTTTTTTAAGATTAAGAGGGGAATATGGTATTTTTTCAGCAGCCTCTTCTGCAAGTATTGTACCCAATGCAAAGCAGGTGGAAGTTCAGTGAAAACCATCCTCCTCCAAACTGGCTGTTTGCTTACCCGCTGCCTGCGTTTGTTGAGGATTCATGTGACATATAGATGGGGTTGGTAGCCACAGACTTTGACCTCTTCAACCAGGAAGATTTTTGGACAGCAAAATCCTCTAACACTGTTCTTGTTTGGGAGGTTTCCTTTGAAACTAACAGCTGGAAGAGCATCAGAGGCACGTGGTTAAATAGACCCTGCAAAGGTTCAAGAACTGTAAAGACCTCTGACCAGAACAGTATGTTTTGGGGATTGATTTATTTAAAGAAAACCAAGCACTGTTTGTATGGAACAGGCACCTTTCCTTTGAGGATGTGAGAGCTTTTCAGACATTACTTGCCTGTCTCCTATGTTGGTATAAGGGAAGGAGGTGTCACTGCACAATCCTTACGTCATTTGGTAACTCAGGAAGAGAGCTATCCTGCTGGTCCCAGATCCAGACTTCACATCTGGCTGCTCTATTAGAAGTGTGAGCAGTCACCCTGTGAACCTCCCTGCCTGCTACAGGTAAAGCAATCCGAGCTATATTTCATTTTTTTTGAACGTTTGTGAAATACAGACAACCACCCAGCCCAGTCCCCTGGGATCACACACAACCACACGCACCAGCAGACCCCAGAACATCAATCCCGTACCCAAAGCAGATATCAACATGCTGAAAAGGGACGAGAGGCCACAGGACAACAAACAAGTCAGGCAGGGAATAAGTGGGGTCACAGGTTGAAAGATCTATCCCAAGTTACAAAAACTGCAGCTCTTCAACTCCACACTCCCACCCCAGTATGGTCAACATAAACAGAGGATACTTGACATGGGATTTTTCTTTCCCTTCATAACTTGAGCTGCTCCTTTTCCCTCCAGCAGTTACATGAGCAGCCCTGTTACACAACCAGGGCTTGCACAATCCTTGCAGGGATTTTATCATCTTGCTCCTCCAAAGCCTGGAGTTAACTACAACCAAGAGATGCTAGTAATGACCCGTGGAAGCAAGTCAATAGACGCATTTCACAAGCAACCACACAGGAAGATACAGCATACTTGCCAGTGCCACAAAGACAGACTTACCAACTCCTTATGCTGGTCACTAAACCTTCTTGGCAGACTTGCACTGCCAGAGCCAGATTTTCCAAGGAGGAAAAACCAACCCCATCTTTAACTCCAAACCTCCCCATCTCCTACTCCATACAGTGAGAACAGAAAGGAAAATTATTCAATAACTCTATGTTATTCCTTTCAAAGGAATAACTGGAGACCCAGAAGTGGCTGATAACTAAGCAAGAACACTCCAACAATCTGCCACCGAAGGTCAAACTCGGCCACTCTTTGGACTTGTGGACCTAGAGAAGCCACCAGAGACACAAGCGCTCCTCTTCCTCTCTTTCTGGATCCCATGAGCAATCAGCAGCACACAATTGACCTGAATGTTTACTTGGGGAGAAGCATCAAGAGATTACAAGCAGCGTGTAATTATTTGTTCTGATAGATGAAATTCCAAACTCTACAAAAACACAATCTCGGCAGAAGTGCACCTGTCACTGCAGGGCTTATGAGTCACTCTCAACAATAGCACGTATAAAGTAATCTCACCACTCAGATCAAATGATCACATTGGGAAAGCAACTTATGCAAGTTCTACGAATTGTGTTTTTAGAGGTAGGAGAGTCCATGTCAGGAAACAGAACAAAGTTCAGTGTCAGCAGAGGTAACTGCTGGGTGGCTTTCTTTTGTATCAGAGGAAAGGGATGGGGAGGAGATGGCAGGAGCGCAGACCTGAGCAGGGAAGCCTTTTCCCTAGTCCTTCAGGGCTGAGCAAACACCTTATCTTGGCTGCGTTGCAACAGCCAAAGGAGAGAGTAAAGATCAAATGAGATTTCAGCCCAGACACAGATCCACGTGCCGCTTCTGCTGGGGGTGACCTGAGTAAAGAAACCATCACTCCCAGCTCCCAGCCTGTCAGGTCTCATTGCCAGCTGACCTCCCCTAACCCAGCTGTGCCCACAGATGCTCCACAACCTGCAACGCTCAAAAGAAAGAGGTTACCTTGCACCAACGGCTCTGCAAGCAAGCACTGATGGGGCCTGTGAGCTCCAGCACGAAGGGCGGCGAGCAGCGGGGAGAGTCTCCCTCAAGACAAGACAAGGAGTTTTGGTCGTGTGGCCCCGTCGAGCTCCTCCAGCCGCTGTGGAAGAAACAAAATCCAAGTTGCAGAAGGTACTTACTTGCTCAACCCTGGCTACCCAGAAGGCACCACCCCAGAGATTAGTGACTGAACAGAAGGCAACTGCAAAGTGATGACAAAGCAAGAGGTTTTACTCTGTCACAATTAGAGCAATACTAATTAACAGAGGGTTAAGCCATCTGTGTGACACTACCTCCTCCCTCCTGCCCACTCTTCACCTTACACTCCAAGGCTTTTACACTAGATTAAGAGACAGTGCTTAGTTGTGTCAGTTTGGGTTTTTTTTTCCTGTAGTGCCAGTATCCTCCGTGTTTTCTCCCCGCCTTACTGGAAAGTGTTTTGCAAATATAGTTCTCATGCACCGTCACATCCACATGCACCATGGAGGACTCTCCAAATTCAGGCACACTGCCATACACACCCTTTTTCAGAGCAATCAACCATCATAAGATGCATCCAAAGGAAAAACCAAGAGCTGCAGTGGGACAACTTCAGGTTCTCCAGGACAAAACCCCGATTTCCTCATCTGCTCACATTAACCTGTAAATTCGCTCTGCACGTGCACAGCAGCTCACTGGGATTTCTCAGAGAACTACAGAAGAAAGAAATCACATTCCCCATCTATCTAGCAGAAGGGATGTGTGCATCTGTGCCCCCCACTAAGCACAGCTCTGCTGGCTAACTAAAAAAGATTAAATCCCACAGCTCATCACTACAGTTCACGTGAAATGTAAAGCCCTATGGAAGGAAGAACGTCCCCACCAACACTGTTTCAATTCCAGGATTTAGAAACAAAGACTTGATCGTTCCTTGATCATTGTACTTTTCTGATTTATCAACTGAATACATATTTCTGCATTTTAAAAAGAGCTGTAAAAATACAAACCCATTTCAGTTTTCCAAATTCATTCAGGTCAGGCAGAAAACATCACTGATTGCTCTCCTCTACACTCATTCCACAAAGCATTACTATTTCTTTTCACACTCTGAAAGCTAACCCATGGTCTAATCACTGGCAGACCAAAGCCAATCCAAATGTGCTTTGCACCAGCTGTGCTCACTCCTGCAAATAAGGTGACTTCCCAAGAAGCAGTTCCACATTGATGACTAACTCCCAAAACTACAGCCCAGGTGCCTTCACTCCCTCCAGCCTTAATATTCCCAAACAGGGGGTTTTCCACCATTTCCTTTGACAAGGACATTCCCTAAGGGAGTAACTTCACTCTCCAAAGCAATCCTACCAGGAAAAGCCAGGGCTAAACAGTTCTTCAACACCCCAAAAGTTGAGAAAAAGAAATAGGCAGAAGGGCAGCAAAACCAGCCCAGCGTGCAGCAGAGGTGTTGGTTAGATGCCAGGAATAACTTTCTGCAGAGAAAGGCCAGAAAAATCAGTTAATTGAAGGCTTTTAATCAGCAACAGCCTGGGATGGGCTAAGTACAAGGAACCCTTCAGCACACTGCGGAAGTGAGGCAGGGTGGACATCACCCTGGAGCACCCCTCACCCCGGCTGCTGGTCCAGAACCTGCCAGTGTGAGGGGCAGGCAGGGCCCCAAGTGCTGGCTCCTGCTCTGCCCCACAGCCCCCAGGGAGCCAGGCATGACAGGGACATCCCTCACACCCCAAATAACAGGAGACCCAGTCACACCAGATCCCCCAATAACAGAGGACATGGGTCAATTAGGACATCCTAGGACATGGACCTACTGGAGCCAGTCCAGAGGAGGCCACGAGGATGATGCCAGGGCTGGAGCAACTCTGCTGTGAGGACAGGCTGGGAGAGTTGGGGCTGTTCAGCCTGGAGAAGAGAAGGCTCCAGGGAGATCTTACAGCGGCCTCCCAGTACCTGAAGGGGCTCCAGGAAGGGTGGGGAGGGACTTTGTCCAAGGGCAGGGAGTGACAGAACAAGGGGTGATGGCTTGAAAGTGTCAGAGGGGAGATGGAGCTGAGATGTGAGGAAGAAATTCTTTGCTGTGAGGGTGGTGAGACACTGGCCCAGGTTGGCCAGAGAAGTTGTGGCTGCTCCTCCCTGGAAGTGTTGAAGGCCAGGTTGGATGAGGCTTTGAACAACCTGGTCTAGTGGAAGGTGTCCCTGCTGATGGCAGGGGGGTTGGGACTGGATGAGCTTTAAGGTCCCTTCCCACCCAGACCAGTCTGTGGTTCTATAATCCCAGTCCTCCCAACAACAGGACCCCCCACCACACCAGACCTCCCAGTAACAGGGGCTCTGTCCATCCCAGTCCCCCCCAAACAACAGAAGGGCCGCTCACACCGACCCCCCCGGTACAGAGAACCCCCGTCCTCCCAGTAACAAGGACCCCAGTCACATCAGCCCCCCTGTTAAGGGCCCCACTGACCCCAGCCCTCC
>NW_010317078.1:76237-113990 GCF_000700745.2 Antrostomus carolinensis | reverse complement strand
TAAACCCGCGCCGGGTTCCCCGGGCAGCGTCGCTGCCAGCTGCCCTGGCACTGTGTGCGAACCACTGCCAGCGAGAGAAAGGAAAATGAAGTTACACAGTTCCGGTGTAAAAACTCACAGATTCTTGTCATGTTTTCCATTCTTCTGTAGAACAGGTTACGGCCTGTCCTTTGGGGTTTAACTGGTGCTTTGTGCAGAGAAAAAGGAATCCCTCAGCAGCACTACCTGGTTTTTAAAAAGTGGCTGTTCTGTTACGCTACATGAAGAAAGAGAGCAAGGCTAGTTTTACTCTCAAAATATCCATAAAGTCTTAGAGGTAGCATTACAAAGAGCAGCGTACCTGCTGGAAGGCAGCGCGAGTTCACCAGCAGGACACTCCCTGCTCTTATTACTGTTGCTCGTTACTTAGTTTTAGTAGCGCATCAGGTAATTCATGAGAAAGAATTTACAGTCTGAGTGTGCATGTATATGTAAGACCAACAGCAAGCAAGGAAGAACACTTAAATAAAAGAATTAACCCTGCTGGTCGCTGTATTTGTGGTTCAGATCTTTTAGATTAAATCTTTTTGAAGTGAAATATCACAGACATTTATGTGACAGTCATTTTAAAAATAAGTATCCAAGGAATCCTGCAGGAAGTGATTTCTGTCTTTAATAGTAAATGTGAAAGTGGTAACACTTCATGAGAATATATACTGAGTGTGTCCACAGTGACAACTGAAACAAACAAAGTTAATGTGCAGAGATATCTCTATCTGACTAAGGAAATTATTGAGCTGTGACTCCTTAAAAGGAATACCCTTCACAAAGTAATGATTCAGAATTAGTAAAAGTCTTGTGAGACAGTCCTCTCTAAGGCAGTGTGACAAGAAACAGTATTTTGCAACAAATTAAAGAAGTTGTAGCTAAACTTACAACTTTCTAATTCTGCTTGGGAGTCTGGAAGCATATGCTTCCTTAATATTAAGTTATGAGAAGAAGCCCTTAAGTAATGCTAAAAGTTCTTCCATTATTGCAAGGGCCTGTGGATGTTTGAGTGGAGCAGAAAATAAGTAGCAGACTGAAACAAAGAGCACACTGCATTAAGTCACTGATGTACAGGGCAATAGCGACTGCTCCTGGGCACAAGTGCATGAAAAAAAAAATATATAGGTAGAGTACAAAGGTGCATTTATAACCACCTTCCTATAACACTCCTTCAGCTGCACACAACACATTAAGCAGTTGTATTTTCAGCTCAATAGAAAACAGACTCTGGTATTTTTATATTGCATTCTTGCCCTCAACAGAGGCCTGAACAAGTTTGTTTACTTGTGAGAAACTCTCAAACTAGAAAAACATAAGGGAACAGCTTAATAAGAATAGCAGAATAAGAACTATATCGACCACATCATATTTACACTATATACATAGACTAACATGATAAAATTCACCTAAGGAAAAAAAAAAAAAAAACAAACAACAAAACACCTAAACAGCTTAAGGCAAAATAAGAAACGTATAGGAACAATTTAGTAGAATTTACGTCCAGAAAAATCTTGTTTCAGGTTATATGTTTTGAGATCAATGTAATTAAAACATTCATAACTGACAAAGAAAATGCTAAAATTTAAATTCAAAATACAGAAATGCTTTAAGAATAAATTAAACAAAAGTCATGAGGACATATGTTTGTCAGAGTAATTTAAAACAAAATGGGATATCTCATGAAGCTCATCCTCACCACTGCTAAAGGCTGCAGCAGTGCTGGTTTATTTCAGAACAACTCCATCATCTCCCACAGGTGTTCAGGCTACTGACAAATAACTCACTGGTGATTCTGCAAACAATTTACTGTCCAAGCCCTGTCATCTGACATCAGTTCTTCTGAATGGAATGAATGACACCATGACAGATATGTTCAGGGTAGAAGGAGATACCCTTCAACCTTTGAGGTGCTGTTCTACGCTTGCTCTTTTGCTGTTGTGCCGTATTTCCCTTCTGCAAATGGGAGTATGTCTCTGCTAAATGAGAAACTCACAATGCTCTCAAGAAAGCTATCTAAAAACTTAGATAAATGCATACGAAAGCTTAGGCCTCTACCCTTGCAGAAAGGATGACCTCCCAGAAATCTAGAAGTTACTACTCAACTGACTTTCAATGACAATTCCAGATCAAACTGTGTCTGGTCAAACAGGTTTCAAAGTACAGGTTTTCTCTCTCTAAATAGAATCATGGAATCACAGAATGGTTAAAGATCGTCTAGTTCCAACCCTCAATACTCCACATAGTTAAATTGCTACCATTGACCCCCGTGTCAATCTTTCATCAAGTAGAGTATATGTGTTCTTCATACCATCTTCTCATTTTGGTAACTGCCAATCTGTGCTTGCACAATTGAATCCTTCTTTCTCCTCCCCAAGTGATCCCACTCACTCAAACTACTCCACTGCAGATAGTAAATCAACAGTTGCAACTCGACCGACCGTGGCAGACTCTTCCTCCCCCACCTGAATCGCTGCCCTCAGAGAACTGCACTGTATGCTGTCCCACCTGCACTTCTGCCAGAGTGTGCTCATGCTCTCCAGCCCCACATCCATGTTATGGCAGTTTTATGTAGTGAAAAAATAGAAGGCTCTGGAGGATCAGTAGAATAGAAATGTGCCAGGAAAGATCATGTCATTAACCTGATGGGCCTGAGTAGTTTTATCGTCTGAATATGAAGGTATTAGGTACCAGTGCACAATAATTTATCACATTTAGAGCACTGGCAACAACTGTTTCAACCTGCTGCTGGGGAACACTGAATTCATAAACTGCGAAGTCTTTTACTATTTTTAAAAGAATAACAAAAACAATCAAAAACCTCAACATTTTATCAGTAAAATAGAACTGAATTTCTGTACTAGTGTTGAGCGTCATCATAAAAATTAAGAATACTGGGATTGTAACATAAGTGCTCAAACATTTATTAGCATTGTAAAGCATATTCAATAACACATAATCATATTTCTCAAAGTTAACATCTTAACATATGCTGGATGTGTAGATACACATACAGATAATAATATATTTTAATGCAGAACTTCAACAATTCTCCTGCCAAAGTATGAGAATATACATTGACTTAACTGATAAAAGTAATTCTTTGCAGATCTGTTGTACCTAAACACCCCAAACTTGAACACTGTTTTTTTGTTTGTTTGGACGAAGGGGTCTTCATTTTTTTTTTTTTTTTTTAAACTTAAGTGATCAAAATGTTTTGTTTCACTTACGTTTTTTTTAAAACATAAGTGAAACAAAAGAGGCATGTACGATGAACAGTGCCAGACTCAGCAGAGTTCTGTGTGGAGATAAACTAGCTATCTCCTGCTCTTTTGGGAACTGACAGTTTGCTTCTATTTTTGGTTACTTATTTTTAAACACTTACTTTTATTCAAGCAAGAAGATGTATTTTGTCAAGCCTTTATCCCCTGGCTATTTAGTTTCTTCAGAAGACTTTCAGAATGGACTGTGTTGAAAACCTTAGGAAATGCAGCGGACTGCATCAGCTAGACTTCACTCATCCACGTGGCTCTTGCTAATTCTTTCAACTAGCTTGAGTAGATTTGTGAGGTGCTACTTCTATTTACAATTCCCCAACCTCCCCTCCCCCCCATAAAAGTCACATTATGTTAATAATCTCATTACTCTAATTTCTTTATTCTAGATCATACTATTATTTCTGTATTATCTACTAATTTTTCAGATACCAGGTTCATCAATCAAGAGTCCCCTGAAACTCCTGAAAACTCTTTTTAAAAATCAGAGCTGTATTTGCTGCCTTCAGTTTATTAGCTAAATACAGTATTTCAAAGTACCATTCAAAATTGTTTTGGCCAATATATAATCTGTAGGCTTAATATTTTTTTCTTTTTTAAAACATTTTAGATACTCTTGAAAGAAACAGATGTCCACATTGAAACCAAGATAGTACTGCTTGCTGCAAATTTCTCCCAGAACTTTCATGGAAAGATACATAATACACACATCCAAGTGTGTACGTACCCATAAGCAGCCACACAGACACAAGCAAAAAATGGTTATTTCCCAGTTCAAAATTAATCTGTGCAGTTTAGCAGACCATTAAAATGTTTGTGTGGAATCACAAGAAAGATGGAGACAAAACATTTCTATCTCAGCATTTTCACCACGATAAGAAAAACAGACAGCTGATATGAAAAAGAGTTCTCCATCATGCGCTACATACCTGAACTTACAGCATAGCATTAAATATTTAAACCTGACTGTGCAGAAAGGCTTTTCATGAATGATGCTGTAACTATTATACCTAAAAACCATATTTTTTCCAAGTACCACAGATTTTTGTCAACTAAATATAAGTGGGACTCTAAAAGAAATGCCTTCTTTTACTGAAACCGAAACCAGTTGCTTAATATCAAGACTTTGATCAACAATATTTAATTACTACCCATAAATTTATTGTTTGAATTGAATTCTCATTTAATATTAATGCACACTTTTCTGATTACAGACCCATGTGAGTAACATTAACAATATATCTGTCTCAATGAAAACCATGTGCATTCATATCAAAATAGTATTGCCAGAACTTCCAGTGCAGAAGTACTAAAACATAAACATATCCTGAGGGAAGCCCGGATGAAAGCTACTCTGAAATATAATGCATTTATGAGTGGTAAAAAGTCATACATTTGCCTTATATTTACAGCAGCAACCAAGGACAATACTCATGTATTAGAGAGTTGGGCACAAATCAGTGGGAATAGGAAGTAGCGTTCTCCATATGTGTAGTTGACATGCCTCATTGTATTGTATTTAGATCTGGAAAGTATTTGCCAACATGTTAGTTTCAAAATGGAAATAGAATGGCAGCAGAAATCACTGTCAATTGCAAGTCAATAACTGCTTTTCAGACTGGTTTTAGAGAGAAGTGTACGCCGCGTGACTTTGTTCAATGGTAACTAGTGATACCTGCAAGTGGTAAATAGTAAATAAGTACAGACTACAGTGAGGAGCAGCAGAATGAAATTAAGAAATGGAAAATTGAAGTTGATCATAATGGAAAACTTTTGCAGGCTTATTCCATAGTTTAACTCAGCTCAGTCTATTGGGCGAAACAGAAGATCCACAGATCAGACAGCGCTAAACAGAGGATAAAGCAGCACTGTAATAAAATTAACTTGGCAATACAAAAATAATTTTTATATTAGCTGTCTTGGTGCACTGTACTAGTGAGATCTCCTTCCTTTGCAGGAGCATGCTTATTGGATGCTCAGGAGAAGAACAGAACTTTTGAGCAACTAAAATCCACTATAATGTATAACAAAAAACATGCATCATGAAGTCTGGGACTGTCAAAGCACAACATGTTACAGACTTAGTTTTTGTCCTTTAAAAACAGGTTTTCTTGTTCGTAGACATTACAACATATTTAAAAATGACTACAGTAATAATTTGTAATAACTGATCTTATGGGTAATGTACTCCTAGTGGGAGTTCAGAATGACTTAGTGTGAAGATTTGTGGACAGGATTTTTATGCTCTGTTTACATTTTCTGGAAGCTTAAGAGAAAACAGTCTGAAATAAGCTGCAGCTAACACAGTACAGGAAATGAAAGAAGAGGACCAGACTTCTCAAGAAAGATTTACATTTCTGTAATGGTGATGGCTATGTTTTGTCTTAGAAAAGGGAATACAATTGTTCTAAAATACACAGAAAAGCTGTTGACTGGCGCTTCGCCTTAGTGGACCATGAACCACTCCAACACTGTGCACTGTATCAAAATGCTTTTTAAGAGAGCTCTTTCACCATTGTATGGTACTTTGTTTAAAGACCAAAGCTTCTTGCATCAGCAAGTCCTCTCTCTGTATGGCAACTGAAGAGACATGAAACCAGCATAACCCTCACCTATGCCAAAGGTGTTGGTGTGAAACCCACCATGGTATTTTCTGTGGTTACAGGAGAAAGTGTTCAGTTTGTCGGTAAGCAGTAATACGCTCTTCAAAGTACAGCATCATAGCATCATCTTCTATTAAAGATATCCACAGATCACTGCTAGAAGAACCTGCAATCAGCTGCTTACAGCTTTGCAAAATTTCTATTTGTGCTGAAATAATCTATGGTAAACATCTGATCAGAATATTTTTGTTGTCTTTTTTTTTTTTTAAAGTTTTATAAAAAGAAGTTTCAGGTGCCTTTGAAATTAAAGTTTTGAAACTAATAGAAGGGGAATGCTTCTGACATTTTAAAGATGTTCTAGAATGTGAACACTTCTGTAAAGAATTAATTTATTTGGCAGATGATGTTACTAATGCCAGAAATAAGTCTTTTTTCTCTACACTAAACTGTGCCTATATTTGGCTAGATCATGAGCTATTTTATTTCAAAGTAAACAAACAAAACCCCTTCCTACCAAAAATTCAGCTTTGCACACGCTCAGTATGACATCAGAATTTCCAGACAGATTTTTTCCAGTATGTCAGAATTCCATGGATCATACACATAGGGTGGCCTACGCTAGACCTCTGGACTGTTACTGGCTTAGCAGAACCTTCCTAGAAATCCTGTTCTGGATCACAGATCCAAGGCATGGGAACTGAAAGCCCGGACTCTGTCTTGCCTGCATTTCCGATGTTTGCTCGAGACGATGACAGAGCAACTGGATCAGATTCTGTATGAAGGTGAGACAGTACAGTTTAAAGGAAATCGTAGGAGACTATAAAACTAACTTCTTGTACTTGACCTTATAAAATTATTTTCAAGTAATTTTGGGGGTATAGGTATGGGTAGAAATGGATTTTAAAACTTGTCCAAATTATTTTTAACTTCAATTTTTATCCAGTCTTACATGCTCAACTTCGACAGAAATCCTTGGAGAGAGTTTGAACCATATATCTCTTTCTGGGCTTCTTACCAGTATTTTTGGGAAGCATGAAGTTTTGCATACATCAGCTATTCAGCTGAGATGAAAATAAACTGCAAAGGAATATGGTATCATAAAACTTCATTTCCAAAAAGAAAGTACTGTTAAGACAAATTTGCTTATACTGCAGTAAGCCTGAATAATGAAAAGCTACATTTCATTCAACCAGGTTTATTGGAACAGTTTTGAAAAATCTGTGAAGTGTAATACAAGACTGCATGTTTTGATGCCTCCCTAAGATGTATATGACCTCTTACTGTAAATTACTTCACAGCTATCACTACATTTTTGCCAATTTCCAGTGAATGCACTTTTTTTTTTTTTTTTTCATTGCCTGGACAAGAACAGTTTAAAAGATTGTACCATACATTAAAACAAAACTTCTGCTGTTTCATCTTGAATTTTGGTTAAAACTTCAGCCCTCCTATGCAATTCTATTAAAAACATAGTGGTTTTGACTTTAAACTTAGTTAAATCATGCAATAAAAAGTCCACATTTCTGTTGCAGGACAGAAATACCGATCTGCAGATATCCAGAAGATTCAAAGTATTCTCCAGCTTTTTTTTTTTTTCTTCTCTAGAAGAGCATTTTTGATCATTAGAAGTGATAATTAAATAAAAACAAAACTGGAAGTCCCTTTAAAAACAAAGTTGAACAGGTATCATGGAGTGGTCAGTGATAAAATATTCTGAAAAGTCAATTAAGAGATTGATATGTAGACTATCTTAAAAGCATTGAAATTCAATATATCTGTATAGGTTTTCATTAGGTACAACTTTGTAAGTATGCAGTTTCCATGGATTAAAACGACCATGCTCTGTAAAAATCACAATATTGATTTTTTTTTTCTTATATGAATTCTGATGAACAGCATTTTTGTTTTCACATGGTCGTATTAGTTTTTAAGATCCCACTTGAATTTGCAACTAGGCTTTAAAATTACAGGGACTAAAAGAATGCGGAAGAAATAGACAGATAACATCTGCTAACTGCTGACACCTATGTGCTAACAACCTTTCATACTTTCCCTTTTACAGTTTTAGTTAGGCCATGAGAAGGCTTTTCTTTGACAAAGCTAAACAACACACAACATTCGTATTCCAGAAGCATGACAAAGACTGTTATGTGAGGTTTTGATTGAGGAGTGCTTCCTTGTCAGGGATGCTGTATTTCAACCAAAACTTTTAGAGGCAGAAGTTCCTGTGAGAGTATATGCCAAGGGAGCAGTACTGCAGGGCAGCGTCTAGGCAGCAATGTATATGTTTTTGAAAGTGTTGTGGACTTCTACGAGCACCCATTGTGAGAGCAAGTGCAACAGCAGCAGACAGTGGGTCTTAGGCAGGGAGTTTAATTCATGGTATCACCAGTTATGTTGGTGACTGATTATTTGCATATTCACTAATTCTGCTGATATCAGCAGTATGGATGTTGTCTACTCTTGATTAGGAAGGATAACTGGAGAATCTTTTAAATTTCTTGAAGCAAATTTATCTTCTACCCCAACAACTGCACTTATCCAGAGGAGTTATTTTAAAAGCAGTTCAGTGCCATTTATTACATACAGTATGATCAATAGGAAAAAAAACCCCAACAAAACAACAAAAAAGCCAAACCAAAAAACCAACAACCACCAAATAAACAAACAAAAAAAAGAATATCCCCCAAATGCATACCAAATGAGGAGTTTTCCATAGCACAACAACGTGTTCACGGTTGGAAAAGGACTGTTTTGCAGACGTACAGTTCCTGTTAATAAACTGATATTTACTGACTGAGCAAAACTGGACTTTTAAGAACAGGTTTGGCCCCTTTTTCTCCAGCAATGAGTGGGTGCCAATAAAGAATGACTGATGATTAGATATTTTGACTCAAAATTCTACTATTTTGATTAAACTAAAAACATCATATACCTGCAGTAAGGCTTTTGCTGCAACACTATGTGATACGTGTGGTTTGTATTTGGAGAAACATAACACCTTTTGTTAAAACACAGCCCTTATGAGTAATACACACTAACACATGCTGGCTCACGTCGTTTCAGTATGGGTATCTTGAATTTACAGAGCTAGCAGAATCTTTTTTGTAAAAAAATAAACCCCAAAACACTAGGAATTCAATCAGGCTGGTCGAGGAGGGGAGAATAAGACAGTTCCCCAATATACTCATTGACAAACATATTCTTGGATTGCTTCTTTGCCAAATCCAGAGTAAATCTTTTTCAGGGTTTGGCATAATGAGAACTCCCTATAGGTATCTTGTATAATGGAACACTGTTTATTTTGCTGCAGGGTCTGTTCAGTTTATGGAGAGTCTGTTCTGAAAGAACTGCTGTGTTCCTTTAACAACTTTGCACTCTGCCATTCTGTGAAACCTATCCTTCCTTTAGCTTCTTAGGAGGAAAGGAGGGGATATCTAATTCTCTCCAAGACGTTCCACTGTGTTAATTGAAAATGTTTACTATTTAGCATTTTGCTGTAGGATGTTCACGGGATTTTGCTATAGGACGTTTATGCTAGAAGACTTCAGAAAAATAAGTTATGTAACATACTGAACTCAGCACTTACAGAAAATTCTTTAGAACATGATAGGTATACTGTCGAGACCACTATCTGAGAGCTTCTGGCCCCAGGAAAATACCACTGTTTCTAAATTGAATCAATCTTTCTTGTATAGAAATTTCTAAACCAAACTCCCTTTATGGTGACATGTTCAAAAACTGTAAGTTTCTCTCACTGAATATTTATAGTCTTATAAAATAAAAAGGCATTCCAACTGACAGTTGTCTATAGCTGTAATGAGATTTTTTCTTTCTCACTAGATTTGCTGCAATTCCTATAAATTATTTCAATATTTTATTTTTTATTGCAGAAATTTTTTACAAATATTTTGTACTTTAAAAATAAAATAACCAAAAATCCCTTGCTCAGTCATCCAATGGTTGTAAGATAACCATCCTCAGCAGAGTTCATTTACATAAGTAATACGGGGGGGGAAAAAAGAGAGTGGTCATGGAAAAAGGTTTAGCCATATTCATTTATAGGTAGCTGGGTAAATACTTTGAAGGATCTCTTAATGACAGGCCCCCAGCACTGTTCTAGCCTCACAGGGGAAGAGCTTCCAGCTGATGTGTGGTGTGCGGTTGCTATGCCAACTTCCTGATACCCCTAAAAAAGATGGGTGTGCTGGAAGATTCAAAGAAGAAAAATTATGGTGGCAGCAGGTTTTACTTCAGCAGTCCTTGCCTAGCCAGGAACCACATGGAACTGCTGCTGTGAAGAAGAATATGAAAAAGCTCATATTTCAATCCCAGGAATTGTTCAGGGTGCCCTAGGGAGAAAGACTCAATATTCAGGTTTGTCCCAAGAGGCTTCTAGATTTCACGCAGCAATGACACCACGTTAAGAATCTTATCTATGTGTGAGAGAAGGTGAATGCATAAGAATTACAAAATCAGAAGGAAAAGGTTTCCTGAGAAAGTACTAAAGGTAAAAATGGTATCAGTCATGTGAAGAATGTGGGAAATTTATTTTGATTGGAAAAGTGTTGTAGAATTAAACTATGGTATACAAAGTTATATAATATTTTTAAAAAATTTAATTTAATGTTTTCTTTATAATGCAAGAAGTATATTTTAGATCTTCACTGAGTACATGTAATCTTTATTAGTGGGGAATTAGTGGGGAATGCTGCTGTAAAATAACTGAACAGCAGTCCAGTTGTAACACGGCTAAAAGTTTGATGACACATGAGGTTGAACTCTCTCAATTAATATTTGGAAAACCAGTTTTAAGCAGCTGTTCAGCACCTGTAAAAATGGGACAACTGAAATCAATTTAGGATAAGCCATGTAGAAACATGAACAAATTTCTACCAAGAGACGTCTCAACCATGGCCACTTGACTATCTGTACCATTGTCTTTTCTCGGGATCCCAAAGGGCATATCCCAAAGGGAGGAACTCCTCAGGCCTTTAAGTCTCAGAGGGGTAGTAGAATTGGAGACGAAATTCCCGTTTGATTATTCTTACTCTGCTACTCGGATTGCAAGTGTCACCTGGGACCAATTCAGAATTTTGTCGCAATATACATTTGCATTTGCTTCAAAACAAAGCGTGATTTATGTCACAGTACTTAAAGAGTATTGTACTTAAAACCAAAAAAACAGGTTTAAACAACTCCAGAAACAGAAAACAAGCCACACCAAAATGAGTCTTACCTTTTCAATAAATAAAGGAGGAAAATCTAGCATGGTTACTGACCTCTGAACTATTTGCTGTACACAACCTCCCCCTATTGCTGGCTGGACTTTTCCACTGGTACACAAAGAAGTCAGCATCTCATTACTATCATAAGCTACCTTTCGTTGAATCTTCTGTCTTATGCTTTAAGGATCTTTTGTACCTCTCAGCCTACCCTAGGGAAAAATACACAATTCTTTTCTGGATACAGTCAGCTAGGCAATTAGACTAGCTCATGTTTTATTAGGACCTTCCAAAAGCTGTGCCTGTTTGACTGATTTATTTGCATCACTATTTCCTGGCTTGTTCTTCTAAGAAATACTGTATAGCTTCCTTTACTTAAATACACATTCCAAAGAACACAACACACACTGAAGAGAGGAAACAGTCCGACGTATATCTAAAAGGTCAGAGTGGTGTTGGTTTTTGTTTTTTTTTCTTAATTTCCCAGTAAGCTATGAGAAAAACATGACCTAAATAATACTGCCAGCAGAATGGTATTATTGATAGTATGGTCTGATACATGGTCTGGGATGTGATTCTCAAAAAATAAAATGAACCTGATCACTAAATGTACTTTTTTATCTTTAATCACCTGGACAGCATCCCATACATTCTGCAATAAAGCAACATATAAATAAAGGTCTGGACTTTTGAAACAAGTTACTACAATTCTAGTAACAGTCTGGGAGACTAAAAGCCACCAAAACCCAACATCACAATAGCCACTAAATCAAAGCTGAATCATTTCAGACAGAGAACTGGTATTAAAAAAAAAAAAAAAAAAAAAAGCAACCCACACTTCAGCAAAGCCTGAAGCAATCAACTGGATTCAGGCCAAAAAATGCTAATGGAACACATATTAGCTGAGAAGAAGTGAAATAAGTTTCCAAGAGTCATGGAAATTGTTGAAGATAAATACTTATTGTACAGGGGAAAAAAAAAAAAAGCAACTCCACTGGACCATTTTCTAAATGCCTGATCTTACATTCCTTCTACAACCTAATTCCCTTTAAAGTAGTTATGAGTTTAGGCTGACTGCCAAGGTTATATAACTGTATCTTAAAAGATAAATGCACAGTAGCACAGAGCAAAAATATATATAAAGCCAGGATTAGGAAAAAAAAAAAAATTCCATAGCTGGACCAACAAAATGAGAAATTTAGAAAGAAAACTACAATGAAGATAGCCAAAGGTGAGGTACATTTCTAACCCCTTTCTCTAGAGCTGGAAAATATTAAGGAGGAGGAAACTCAGAGTAAAGAGGGTGAAACTGGAAAAGTTAAACACGCTTGTCAAATAACAGAAATATTTGAGTTACATTTCCTAAACTACTTTAAAAGGGAGTAAACTAACCAAATGCCATCTGAAATTGGCTGTATGCCCACCACTTTGGTTGACTTCAGGGTCAGTAAGGCAGAGGACAGACGTCAGCTAGCATAGCTGAAAAATCAATACAAGTATAGATAAAACACAGATGGAATTTATTATAGACAGCTGGAAATGCAAAGGAAGAGTTCTGTGGATCTATACTGATGGTGTAATTTCAAAAAATATTCTCCAAGTATGAAAGTGCTTTACAACACAAACAACTTTAAGAAGTGAAGTTAGACATAGCCATTTTACTGAAAACAGACTGTGCTATGCTGAAAGTCTTGCATAATATTTCTGATTGGTTTAATAAAGTTACCTATTAAATAAATCCAAAGAGACTTGCTAATGAAGATCAATAAATCCTTCACATAATAATGTAACACGTGCATGACAACATTAATGAACTGGGCAGAAAACAACTGCCCAAAATAAAATGGGAAATCCTAAGCTATTTCTTTCCCCATTGCTTTTCTTCTAATATATATTTTGGTTAATTTTTCGGGTACAATTTCTTGTGCTGTGCAAAGCATTAAAGAATTCCTGGAAACCTTTCAAGACATTCATCAATGTCAAGATTCTATTCTGCAGGGAGTCCTGTCAAAATCAGCACAATACATGTTACCATGAAGTATTGCTAGTGGGCCATTCTTACAAGAAAGTTTCCTTTTGTACCACTGCACAGGACAGTCAGTCGTATCTCATACAGGTTTATATTTCAACAACCCCTTTTCCAAAATACCCCACACCAGGAGTAACATTTAAAGGATTTTTATTAAAGATGTACTGAAGGCATCTTCCACACTAAGGATGCAGTTCCACTGTTGGTTTAAGCTGATCTAAATTTGGGCCAATACTGAAAAGGCAGTGATGAAAAACTGTGTTTTTCTGCCTGAAAAACTACTCTTCTTCCTTTTTTTTTTTTTTTTTCTCCTTACTTTTCAACCATATCAGCTACCTAATTCAGCTCACTATGTGGCTGCATGATTGCTGGTGCCTTCACAGGAGAAGAAGTCATAAGATGGGGGTTTGGAAAGACAGTTTTGTGCTTTTTGCAGTAAAATGTGGCCCTTGGTGCAACATGAGCCAGTCAACAAACTACACACTAAAAACAATATCAAGATAGTAAATTCTGCCTCATAGCTCTTTAAGGCATATGTGGTATCTTTGACTGCAGATGAAGAGAATCACAAATCATAAACTTCCATATTTAAAAAGACTGAACAAACAACGCATAACAAGAATATCTAAAATGTTTTTTAGAAGACACTGTGAAACTCAGTGGATAGCAAGTTGACTGAGTAGCAGGTTACATGTATTTCACTGAGAGGACAGAACTCCACCTAATTAAGAAGTCAGCTCATTTCTGAATCAGCATATGCTTCTCTTAACCTCTTTCCCCTCTGTATTGATACAAGCTCCCCGTATTCCTACTTTGCAAAGTTATAAAAAAGCCCTTCTGACAGCAAGGGCACACACGCTCCATTAGAACTTGCAGTCCCACCTGAAATGGTGTAGAATGGTTTCTTTAATGAACGTTAGAGGTTATCAATCATATATTGAATTCACAAATCAAAACCAGAGAGGTAGATAATATTTTTCAGATGCTTACATGAATGTTGGTGTTGGTGAGAATTCAGAAGAACTTGTGAAAACAACAGCATGTTAAGATTACAAAAGCACATATATAACACTTGGGAGACAGATATGAACAGCATTTGAAGACAGATATGAATATAAGCAATATTGGTTTTTATAAACTGTTTCTCACATGAATTAATATGGATGACTTCCATTTTCCAACAACAATAAGCAGTACCTTTCAAATTCTCTGTACGGGTACAAAAAAAAGGGCTATGATATTAACAAACACTACCCTTTTTTTGTTGTTGTTGTTTCTACAAGACATCGTCAGGATTTTAGAAATGTGGGCAGGTACAAAAAAAAGGGCTATGATATTAACAAACATTACTCTTTTTTTGTTGTTGTTTCTACAAGACATCATCAGGATTTTAGAAATGTGGGCAGCGCAAAAGTCCCATTCCCTCTTTAATCCTCCAACTAGCAGTCCAAGAAGGAGAAGCAGATTCCTATCAGGATTTTAGAAATGTGGGCAGCGCAAAAGTCCCATTCCCTCTTTAATCCTCCAACTAGCAGTCCAAGAAGAAGCAGATTCCTGCTTGGCAAAGCAATGTGGTTTCTGCATTTCTGTTGCTGGAGGGAGAGGTAATTTGCACTACTCCACCTACTTGAACAAACTTTCCTCACTAACAATGACCTTCACTTTGGGAGTGCATTGCTAACTATACTGGCAGAGAGAAACCTCCCAATATACATGCTTGCCATTCTAGCCACTCAGCATCACCAGCTGTGTCCTTCTGAAGTCCCATGGCAAGGTGTGGAAATGTCAGCTGCATAAAGCAGCGGGAAGCTCCATCTGGAAAGAGTCACTAGAGTCTCTTGTGTCCATAATCCATCCTTACTAAATACACTAATGAATTAAAGCACACAATTGTGTTTGAAAGTGCTCATCTCAACTAAAAAAAACCCAAATAATAATAAAAAAATCACTCAGCTATGCAGCTAAGCTCATTTGTGTGCAACTGCCTTAAATCTAAACCACAGTTATCTCAGCTTCAAGTCAGTGGACCAAGAGATCTGTGAGGCAGTCTGTCTGGCTAAATTTCCATGAGACAGGTTATGTCTCACTGCAAGGGAGAGGGAAGGGAAGCTATCTTGAAAGGCTTTTGAGAGCTTCCCCAAGCCTTTCCAACCAACTACTTGGCAAAGAACCCTCCAGGCTATATTAAGACTAAACTATAATGTTGGGCCAGTTCATGAGAGCAATTCTGACCACAAATAAATTTCAAGGATATTGCTTCATACTCAGTCCAGAACATAGACAAATATGATGTCGGTCTTGATATTCTGCAGGACACTGTCAAACACTTGTCTTGTTTAGATTCTTCCTTTGGGAGCTTCAACTCTTAATTTTCAGTTGTCTGTCTGATATAAGCTGAAGCTCTCCTCTCCTCCCACCTTGTGGTTGAGCTACATTATTTTGAAATGTCTGGGTTTTTTTAAAACAATGAAAAAGATCTGAAGGAAATTTTAGTCATTATTATATACAGCTGAAGATGGGCCTGAAACAAAAGCCCATCTCTGAACTCCCCTGGAGCTCAGATTCATAATTTTCAGTCTGAACTATTTCTTGATCCTTAGTATAGAGAACAAGCCTAGGGAAAAAGTAATAGGGAAGTACATTAAAATAAATCATATGCTACACAGGTTATGGTAGAGAGACCGCTGTGGCCCTGAAAATGAACAACCAAAGCACAGAGAGGAAAATCATCATGGCATGTTATGGTTAGAACTGCCATTTGTAATAAAAATCTGCAATTTCTGTGTAATGTAAATTTGCAGATTAGTTTGTAAAGTGTTAATAAATCAAAATGTGGAGGTTTTTAAAAACTGTGTCATTCCCTAGTTACCCAATTCCACCAATTAGTAGTTTGGCATTGTTCTGTATTAAAAAGTTCTACCAGTTTTTATAATCTACTAGACAGTAGGTGAAAGTGAATGACTGTTTTCACTGAAAAGAGGTTGGTACAGATTGGTCAGATTCTTCCCAAGACTTTCAAACTCCTGCCAATATATTTTAATAGCCATCAAAAGCATGCAGCCTTGCTTTAAATATAAGCAGACATACACAATAAATCAAGATAGTTACCAGCTTCATTTTGAATGCATAGGTTATGTCAGATTAATTAGAAAGTAAGCATAAATAAGCAAAAATGCTGGAACTGACATTCTAGTTGCTTAATTCATTTTTCACAAAAAGGGAGCTTTAAATGAAGAAGGTATATTCCTAGGTCCTGAATATACTCTTGAAAGAACATACAGTACGACATTTCCCTCATTATTTTCAGCAATTATTTCGGCTTTTGACATGATGACTATTTGAAGGAGAGATATAAGCTATGCTAAAGTTATGTGTATTGGTATTTTGGTTTTCAGATCAGAGTTCTAAGAGCGGGAGCTACAAGCAACCTAGTTTAGAAATTAACAAATGACCAAGATCATTGATTTGCAAGGACACCAAAAGAAAAAGGAACAAAAGAAAATCAGGCTTCCTTCATGTACAAATAAAATTTGAGAAGAGGGGATGGAGCATTCTGAGTATTGTCATGAGATAAAATCATAACATGGTTTGATGGGGCACCTGGACATTGAAGTGCTCTTGAGTTCTGCAGACCAATAGTCTGAAACAACCCCTGCAGGAGCTCCCCCGCCTTACTAACCACATAGGAGATGATCGTGTCTGGCCTCCTAATATAATTTTCTTTGTGTGCGTTAAGCAGTGCGAACAACCCGTACTTTTTTGCAAGCAACCTCTTTCAAAGTGACTGGTAAGCATTTGCTTTATGTCAAATGCTGGAACAGTTTTTGCTGGACAAAGAGCTTGTCACAAAGGAAAAGAATTCCAGTAGCTTGTCAATAGCTGTAATTGCTCTGAGTGGTGTTTGCTAGCTAGACCTGTACTCTGCGAAGTACCACCATTCATATCAAACCTAACCTGATTTTGAGGCCATGAGGTCATAACTTTAACAAACCAGTAAGGTTTTTTTTGTGAGAACTTGGCTACTAAAATATTAAATGTAGTGACACATTATTTTGAGAACTGTTTTAATTCTGGAAGCATTTGAACTTGTTGTTAAAGTCCTAGCAATCAGATTAAATTTAAAGTGCTTTACGGGAGGTCGTGAATGAAAATAAAGAAGTAAAATAGCCTGACCATGAAGAAATTACAAGAAAGTATGGGCTTCCTGGATTACCTCCCTTAGGGAGGTTAAATTAGGAGACAGAGAGTTATAGTATGCTTCACTGTTAAACCAGAGCTTGAAATTATCTAAAGGAAAGATGAACTAATAACTTACGCTGTGTGAAAATTAGTAGGAAGAAGAGCCTTTAGAGCCTCTTTCTTGTTTACAGTAAGTGGCTACAGTCTTCCCTAATATGTTGGGTTTTTTTTTTCTCTATTACAATTTAAAAAATGTTCATTCAGATTCTGCTCTAAAAGGCAATGCATGAGTGTTCCTCATTCTGTTTCCAAGCAGACTGATAAATATATGCAAACAGATGCATGCCCACAGGGAGAAGAGTCTGGTTCAGCAAGTTAGTATAATTCATTCTGAAATGCTCGATTGTTCTGTCTGGAGCACCCAGTGTTTTTATCTGCCCAGAAAAATAATTTTTCATGTTGCCCCTTCAGTAAAAGAAAGCCATTGTGGAAGCATATTTAGAATTGTGCTTTTTTGCTTTGTGTAAACAAACAGTTTTAGGGTCATATCATTAAAATGAGAAAATCCAGCTGCAGTATACAGTTAGTATCAATGCACATGGGTCCATGCTGCAGCCACCCACAAATATCCAAACACAGATACCCTACAACCATTTGTATGGATGTTTAGACTAAGTGCTAATATAAACACTGCATGCAATTGTCATATACAATTTTTTTAAAATTTGGTACTTTGTCTCTAAAAATAGAGCTATGATCAGAAAAACAAAACTAAAATCAAAACCAACCAACAAACAGAGACAGACCCATTTGCAACACTGGCCTCAAAAAATCAGGATGGTGTCTGACATTAAAATCAAAAAAACCCTTGGTTATGGAATTTTGACAGCTAACAAAAAAAAAAATCCGAATTGAAACTTTTTTGCACATGCATCAGGTTTTTGATCTAGAGCTGGGATGACTGTATTCTTATTTTATCTGATCCAGTTTACTTTTTTCTAATTCTGAGAAAAACACTCAACTGCAAATATAAGTTGTGGAAAAAGGACATTTATGTCAGGATTAAATTATATGTATAAAATTCAGATTATCAACTTGCAGGGAAAGTAACATTTTCCATATTTTTGACTACTTTAACTATTTTACCTCAGTTTGTACTGTTAGATGTATTTTTTCCGTGCAATCTGATGCCTTATATAAGGTTGGCTTGCCTTAATTTAAATTGAAAACAGTGACAAAATTTTTGAACTCTTTCTATGGCTCTGAAATAATCAATTCTGTATGAATTATTATAATGTATCAAACTCATAGATAACCTTTTCATTACACTTTAAAGTGGTTTCTGTGTCTCAGACACACACACACACAAACAATTGGTCTTGGCTCAACCTGATGGAGAAGAACATGAGGCTGGGGACAGAGAAGGGAAACTTTTAAGTGAAACAGAAATATTTTCCATCAGTAATTTTAGGAACTTGTCTTTTCCCCTCCTATTCAGTCAGAATTTACTAGTTGACCCATGAAGCAAAATTCACAGTTGCACTAGAGAAATCTTCAAATCAATAACTAGTACTAAAGCCACTACATTGCAAGATTCCCAATAGCA
The DNA here is from genome assembly GCF_000700745.2 of Antrostomus carolinensis. Lineage (NCBI taxonomy): Eukaryota > Metazoa > Chordata > Aves > Caprimulgiformes > Caprimulgidae > Antrostomus > Antrostomus carolinensis. The sequence goes on along the minus strand of NW_010317078.1, from coordinate 95,049 downwards.
CTATCACTATACAACAGAAGGAAAGATAAGCTCATCCTGACGATGACCTGTATTTGTTAATTCTCCTAGTTAGGGGGTTTGTCTCTCTTTGGGTAAACAGTGGAAAAACTGAAGGAATCTGGGGAGAGGCTACTATGTTTGAAGAGACAAGAACTGAAGGGAGGAAGACAGGACAGGGGATGAGCAGGAAAAGGAACAACACAGGACAACAAATTAAGTGGAAAGGCACGGTGCTATTACACTGCTCAGTCCCTATGGAAGTTTCTACAACTCTCCTTTCCAAATGAGTGAACCTTCCTTCATATTTTTCTGAGGCATGGGGCAAAACTCACTAACAGAGTATAAATCAATTGCAGGTGTTTCTTTGGAGTCTGATGTTCTAGGATACTCATTATAGCAGCTTTGTCTTTTCATTTACCAGACCTCAAGGGACTGTAAATCCATGATGAGAAATAAAAAACAAAAACAGAAGGAGCAAAGGAACTCATGGATAAAGATCTTGGGCCAAAAGTCCTTTCTGTTAAACTAAAACCCATTTATACTCCACTGTCATGAAAAAAACCCGCAAAGCAACAAAAACATTTCTCCCAGTAGAGTTATTGAGCAGGAGGCCACTGTCACTTGAACAGCAGAAGTTCTGAAGCCCCAGCTTCACATGCAGACATTTTAAGTTGGCATTACTGCCATAAGAACCTACTGCTCGCTGCCCCCACCCTAGTGCCAGCACAAGCATTTATGCAGGTGTCTGTTGCATTTACCACTTTTCACCTGGCATGGCATCCTGGGCTGATTCTTCTTCTGCTCCAAGGAGAGGCCAGAACAGGATGACAGCAGCATTGACTTACGTTTGTTGGAAGTGCAAACATGAGACCACAACCTAAACTAATCCTCTCACATATTTCAGTACTGGCATGTTGAAAGTAGGTCAAAGCAGAAGAGGCCTCCTGGAGTATATATCACTAATGTTATCTACTATTGAGAATCCATAAAAAGCCTATGAAAAAAAGGCAATATAAGCTACAGAAGGCTGGAAACCTTTCAGGCTGTCAACCATCTAAGAAAAGTGGGTTTGCTACTGCTAGTTTAAAAGCACCTCCTTCACTTGCTGTGATCAGGATCTCTTACTCTAAAATTATTCTTAGCATTAAAAATTCTATGAAAGAACAAAGCTATACAGCATGCAGTAAAAGCGTCTTGAAACAGAATACTTTCCTAAGCTTTCCATGGAGTATTTGTGGGTCATTGGGTTATTAAAACTGCCCACTAAAAATAATAAGTGAATGTGTGTAATTAATTGGTCAAGAAGCAACTACTGTCTTCACCTTCCCGGAACATGTTTACAGTGATTTGGAGTAACCTGCCTTGCTTTGACTGCCTATCTAAAACTGACTGAGCTGAACAAACCTATTTTAAAGGGACAGCTTTACTTCACCTGAAACATCTTTTGTCAGTTTGGTAAAACAAGAGTGTATCAAATGCAGTTTGCATCAACAGTTACAGATTGTTCACTACATTTAAGAATATAAAGTGACCTTGCAACTGCACACTGCCAAAAAACTCACCATAATGTAGGCTCACTGATGAAATTGCAAATGCACTGTCACAGTTTTACATTTTTTTTGCTGCTTTGGCAGCCTTATTTTGTCATACACAATGTTTATTTAAAAGAAAAAAAAGTTGACTTTAGTTCAGCAAGCTTAGATTAGATGACTATGAACAAACTTCTAACAGATTGACCTCTAAACGACTGTGTGAAACACACGTTATCAGTGAGACTCACACTCAAGACATACTGAAGATAAACAGATGACAAAGCCTAGTTGATCAAATTAAGCGAGCTGTGAAAACCTCAGTGAAGCATTAAAAGGAGTGTCAAGACTTCTGAGTGATGCTCAGTTTTCCTCCTACATACAGGTTGGAACTAACCCACACAGTTAATCTAGCAACTAACAGTATCTCAATCTGGAACCAGTGTTTTCCTGTACTGGAGCAAAAATGAGAAAATAAAACAGGCACTTTTGATAGTTTAATGGAACAAGTCTGGCTGAGCCTTAGCTTAGTAGTCTCCTGATCCATCAGCTGAATAGCCAAATTGACACACTGTCTACCCCAGTGGAGAGCTGGTGGGTTCTTCAGGTTTGCTCCTGGAAGACAGTGATATTGAAGAGGTGGCTGTAAACAAAGTTCTTGGCAATCAAAGCCAAGAGAGAAATGTCAAGTGTTATTAATTTTGAATCTGTGAAGAATCAGAGGCACACAACAACCTAATACTCTTAAAGCAGCAGTATGCTATACCTAGTCCATCAATAAACCTGGAACAAGCTTCAGGGATGAATATTCAGCACAACTGTCAAATAAGGGAAAAAAAAGAGCAACAAAAAAACCCCCCCAAAACCCCAAAGCCCCTAACAAACTGAAATGACAGCAAAAGCCTTTTCTGGGTAAATACCAGAAAATCAAAAGTGAACTCACATTCAGCATATCACATGCCTAGTGCAATGACTATCATATATCATTTCTAAACTGGTAAGATTGAGGTTTCATCTTGAGTACTAGAAAATATTTTTAAGTGAAGGAATCTTTTAAAAGGATTATCATAGTAATCCATACACACATAAGCATACGCTCCTACACACTATCATAACCATAGACTGAACCAGCTAACATTTTAGATAATTTTTGTTCATAAAAGAAAGGATCTGATAACCCCATTATTTCCACATTCTAGAAGATGTGTGTAATATCGTTGCTCTGAGGACTGGTAAGGAATGGGGCTGGGTTCTACTTGGACCAGCACAAGACTGAGTTATCTTTTGGGAATTTACAGAAAGATAAATACTATGGTTCTGCAAATATTCAGGGAAGATGAAATTATTAGTATCTGAAAAACTCCTTCTCCTTACTTTCATGTTAACATATATAGCTCATTTCAAAGGGTCTTGCAAAAGTCTATCCCTTTCCAACCAAAAAAGGAGAGGGATTTAGTGGTATCAAACAAGAAAAAAATCCATTTGAATTTCTGGCTAAAATAAGCTACAATATTACTGGGTTTTAAAATCTGTTTCCAAGAAGCTACATACTCAAGGGATATTAAGTGGATATTCCAGTAAAGCCAAAGAAAATCAGAATCAAGTAATTGAAAATTAAAATGGGGATTTGAAAGTTTGTATTTTGGACATTTGTAAAGTTTGATATTGATTACTAAAGCAAAACTTACAAAAATACTTTCATCATCTCAGAATTGTTTTTGCATTTATATAAGAGGTAGAATACGCAATATTTTTTGTTTGTAATACCTCTTTTTCATTTTAGAGAGAATATTTCTCTTTCATTCACTTCTGAAGTTTGTGTTTCTCCCTCTATTGGGAACAAAAATTAACCTTCCTTCTAACCACAAATTAAAGAAGTAAAATATTTAGGCTGTAAACCAATTGTTTTCTGACAGCTTAGACAAATCCTTTAACCATATCTAAAAATAGATTCTGATTTATGGGGGATACTAGGTGGTGTAAAAGCAATAACTAGAACAGAGTACAATGTCTAAAAGCATATGGATTCCCATGCAAAGAAGAGCAAATGGATACAGAGAATTCAAAGAATCTGCTACATGTTTTCAGCAAGGTCAACAACAAGCAGCCAACATACAAAGCTGATAAAGTTACTGTCCGAAATCTAGACTCTTAAAAATGTTATTCTGTCCTTAAATAACTCTGTGCTGCATTTTCTGTTGGCAAAAAGTTGATGTATTTTCCCAATGTTTTTCTGAAACATTCCATGGGTGCCTAAACATGAAATGTACAAGTGGTATGCAATGAGTTGAATACAAACAGTCATTTCCTATCCTTATTATTTCCTTTAATAAGTTACATTTATGTTGTCCAAATTCCCAGTCATTAGTTTCACAAGACACTAAAATCATAGTAGTACTCATCTGTTATTACATTTTAAACTCTATCTGTAAAGCTTTGCAGAATATCATTATCCAGAGCATTGATTCAAAATGTTTCGTTCCAAACAGCACCTGATAAGGCCTGGCAGTCCAGAACTTGCTCTTTCACTGTTTGAGTATAAACTGGAATTTAGACGTGGTTTCAGCAGGGGTTCTTAGTATGTGCATGTCTTTTTTAGGAGGATCAGATTTTATCTTTCAAAGCTGTTATTTTGTACTGAATTTTGTTTGCCATAAAGAAAGGACATAAAATACTATACCGATACTCATAACAAACAGGTAAATATTTTCTAAGCTTTACTTCTTATGCCATTACTTATACCAGTATTAATTGTATGGTGGTAGTAAAAGACTATAAAGACACATTATCGACCTCACATTTTACCAGTAAGTTTAGGGGGTTTTCAGCTACAAAATTTTTTAATTGCTGACTGACTTTTTCAATATTTTTTCAGAAAAGTTAAGTTATGATTTGTGAAATTCCCATTTGTTCTAGTGACTTGAAAGTTTGTTCTGAAATGGCCTTTTCTCATTTTGGAAATGATGGCATAATTTATTTAACAGCCTAAATCCATTACTATTGTTAGAAGCATAATTCCAGTGAGCTACAATGTTTTTTGTTTTGTTTTGTTTTTTCCTTTTAAGTTACATGAAGCAATTTTTTTCTTAAATAAGGGTTAACTTCGCTTTGCTTTAGTAAGGCTGGTTCTCTGTCAGAAATCAGAGAGGCTTGTTTGGAAAATGATTTGACATGCATGCTCTCTCCTGCTCAGAACTGGCAGAACAAACCTCAACTGAAAAGCTGGCTACATCATAGCCTGGGAAGTTCATCCACTCATATATTTAGCTTCCATTTAAAAAACCCCAAAAAACCCAACTTTTCCTTGTCCTTTGGCTACTTTTGATGAACTATACTTTATGTGCCATAACATTTCATGCAGATTGTACAGGCGGTAACCAAGCAAAACACCTATGTGTCAGTATTTTCCTTTAAGTTCCCATGCTCATTTTCAAAAACATGTCTTAAATCAAAAATTTCAAACCTTCTGAGTTCTAGTTTGACAAATTTATGAAGAGCATCTAGATACTCTAAATGAAAATGATTTAATTCTGTCTTTCACATTTTTGTGTCAGTAACTTGCTAGTATTTATTCACTTTTCATTCTGGCAGTAGAACACTGTGTGGCAAGGCAATTTAGGTCCTCCTTAAATGTCTTCTTTTTAATACTAACAGGTAATTGGCAGGTATATTTAAAACGCCTCTTTACCAATCAGCACAGAATACTACCCTGTATGGGCTATCTTCTATCCCTGACTCAGGTTAAACTGAAGTGCTTTCCTGAAATTCCCAGCTGAGTTTTTCTCATGAAATGGTCCCGCTATAAAACCATTTCTATTCTGACAACTTGTTAGAAATTAGACTGTATTGAGGATAAAACATGACTCTCCTGTAATGGTCCTACATTTCTTCACAACTGTCTCTCCACAGCTGACAGTAGAGAGCCTTAAATGAGGTGTTAATGGCCCCACTGTAAAAGGATTCTGACAAAAAATGGAATCCCCTGCCAGACACTGCCTGCAACTACTGTGATAGTAAACACATGGAAACTTGAACAAGTAACATGCTTGTTTATAAAAGCTGTGGTAGATACCCCTGTAATATTCTGAGTGCAAGTAAAATCTGGACTATCCATTGATTTACAGTTTTTTCCTTAATAACACACAAAATCGTTAGAATTTGAATATTTACCTCAGCCATGAAAATACTGTGGAATATCTTAATTAGCTGATGATAATTTAGCAGTATCTCTAATAAGCTTTTTTATCTGTTTCTACACTTGCCAAGAACAAGGTTTTTTTTCCTCCAGTTTTCCTCAATCTGGGAATATTGTGAGAATGAAATTTAGCACTTCATTATGCAATAAAATTATAAATTATGTTTGTGCAGTATCAAATTCAAAAGTCATGTCTGTAGCTTTCTCCAACAAAACACGACTGCAACTACAGTTAATTATGAAATCCTGTGAACTAGTGAGAGAAAAACTCAAGATCTCTTGTGTCTTTTGTCATTCTATTGCCAGGGATGAGAATTTGCGTAGGAATAGTAAATTGGACAGAGCAAAAAGTACACACATCAGCATTAGAACCCCAGAGTTCTATCTCAGTGACTAAGTTAGCAATTCCTAGTCTTTCACCTGCACAAACTCATGGACTAGGGAAAAAAAAAAAAGGATATGTGTACCTATACCACAGCAAGAGTCAGGGTGGACATTTGTAAGGTTTTTTTGCTCCCTCGCCCCCCATATTGTGAATATTTTGTTTTGAGGCAGGTATTTTAGATGCACAACATACAGTCCTCTGCTGTGGCACATCGTCAAAATCTTCTATGACTTTGATAAAGCCGAGATGAGGCTTGTTACACGACAGCAATAGCTATGGACACTGATAGGCTCTTCATGCTTATTGAGTATTTTATGCTGCACAGTTCTGTGGTGTTTGCCGATAACCAGAACAATGTTTATGTGTTTTAACGGAAGCTGAAGGCGCACAGTTCTGACTTCAGGGGCTGACTTGGCAGTTTCACTCAGACAGGCATTTACTAGACAACAAAGTCTGGAAATGTCACTAAAGTCCATTTTAGACTGTGTTGAGAGTTAAGTAAACATGATTAGTAAGGGAGCCAAAAGAGTAGTCGTGAATTTCTGTTTCTGACAGAAAACGCTGTTTATCCCATATTACTTTAGGGAGGAAGAGTTTAATTCCCACTGAGCATTATAAGAGTAAACAAAAGTTGGAATCTATCCAACTCAAAATTCTAAGCAATTTCAGCAAGCCAATAACATCTAAGCCAATATGACAACTATTTCCCTAAGTATTTAAAATACCACAGAAATTAATTTTGAAAAATGATAAAATGAAGCACTTAAGAGGACTTATCACTTCTATGGAATCTCCAGTGACAATTTTATCCTGTAAGTAGTTATGAAAATTTACTGAATTTTAAAGATATAATTAATATGCATGTTTGGAGCAATCAGTTGTCAGAAAATAAAACCAGACTTTTACAATAATGTTTGCCATTTCAGTATTGTAGATTTTGAATACTTAATAATAAAATAAAAAGTAATTTTCTTAAAAGTGCCACAACAGAAAATGTTACTCCTGAATTTAGAAACATGGAAAATAAAAATACCTCCATCCTTTAGGTAAAACCAGAAACAAACTGCTGCAATAGAACTGTTGTCACTTGAGGTTGGTTAAGCTTTCCCTCTGTGAGTATTTAATTAGTAGGTCACTTTCTCAAAGCAAGTGTGCTGTATGACATTCATTAAACTTTCCCTAAACTACAACAGCAGCAACCCATGCCATTCTGCTTTTCCTTTCCAGCTGCATGTGCTGTTGGTGCTCCAATTTATTCAACTACCAGGGAGAAATACACTGCTACTGAACCACAAAGGTGGGTTCTTCAACCATATCACCCGTTGCATACCTATTGCTATTCTTGAATACCTGAGAAGATTCTGCAGATAACACAAGATTTGCTTACCCAATTTGTATTGTAGAAGCTGAACTAGAAAGAAGTGGCATTTAAGTACTCTGGATGCAGGTCCTCATTAGGACTTTAGAGGCTTTAAGCTTAGTAAAGTTTGTTTAATTCACTCATTCTCTCCCAAATTAGAAAAAATAACAACATGGACTGTAGTTGCCAAGACAAATAAAAACCAAAGAAATCCTTAGTTGAAGATATCAGCTACAGGTGGAAATATAAAAAGGAAACAGGTACAGATAAAAAAAAATACCAAAGGACTTGCATAATGCATTCACTACCAATGTACTTTATGAAAGTCTGTGTGATAAACTCAGATAAATTACCATAAGATCACTACCTGTTATTGTTTGGCAAGTATACTACACACATACAAGATTATAGAAGAGTATTTTCTTCCAGGTTCCATGCCAGTCTTTAGCACAGAGAATAAGCACAAAATTGCAAGATGATAAAATATCCTCTGCAATCAGTGAGAAATTTTAAATGTTATCCCCCAGACCACTTACAGGTTCAGATATGTTTCTAATATTTTTATACCTCTATTCACATACATCTAAAACTAGAACCAAAGCCTCACATCTGCTACATTCATAAGTTATCATCAGTTTACTGTTTACATAGCAAGTCCTTGGGTGAAACAGCTAGTTTATCAATAAGAGAAAATCTTGTTTAGTATTCAATGAAATAAAAATTGTTGATATACTTTTGTGTATGTACATTGAGATCATATCCAGTTCTGCATGGAGTGTAGAGGAAGATGTGCATTTAATAAAGTCTTAATCACTATGTGTCAATTTCAAGAAGGCAGTAGAGTTTATAGGTGCTATATAATCATTTTTATATTAGGGGAATTGTCATAGAATATGAGCAATTCCAACGCTGCAAGTACAGATATTATTTAGAAGACCAACACATTAACTGTTTCACAGACACGATAAAAATGCAATATTAAGATACAGAGAAGTTACAAGCAATTGCACAAACTGAGAACATCAGAACAAAACAACGTGATTATGGAAGAACACTATAGGTGGGACTGATAGAGAAACATGTCATTTCCCACTCAATTCAGCAAGAAAATGACTTAATTATTCAAACCCTAATTATATTAACACAGTATTTTATAGAAAACTCTGAATGCACAGCCTTGTAATGCCAGTACCACTAAAACAGACCAGTATAACAACTTAAAATTATAAGGAAGAACTCATCATTTCACTAGAAACATTTTCCATAGCGTCTTAAATGAAACCTCTTTAGTAAGAATTTTTAAATTAAAAATTCAGACTTCTACCCTGTCCTTTCAAGGTTTCACCCACTGAGAACTTAAGTAACTTGATCTGCATCTCATGTGTGTATCAAGATCATAAGAATACTTAATTTCTCCAAGCAGGAAAATGAATGCAACGGCTACATTATAAACTGGAGCTCACAAAAAAGAAAAGAGCTTTCTACAACAAATCTTATATTATTGTATTTGAAATGGAAAATATGATATGAGTTTTGCCTCTGACACTGCTAAGAAGCCTTTGAGAGCTCATGAAAACATGACAGTGCAATTAATGCAAAACAGTCCTTATCCTGAATTGGTGAACCTTATACTAATGGTGGGTCATCTGTCAGAATTGTAAAGACTTTCCATCAGAATGAAAGAAGCAGGAAGAGAGAGAAGAGCAAGTGTGAGTGAGAGAGCACAAATGAGAGAAAGGGAATGAAGGAAAAGCTACTTCAAGCCCTAGTTACTTTTACTTTTACTTTTTTTTTTTTTCTATTATGGTTATCTTAACAAGTCTTTTTAAAAGAGAAATGTAAAGAAACTCTTTCCTTTAATTGCACTTTTAAAATTCTTAAGCCAAAGATTTTTCATGCAGTAATGTAAATAAGATAAATTTTTCCTCTGGATTGTTATTACTATCTCCCCATCTCAATTTTTCACTGCAGAAATATATCAATAACTGCAACAGGCTTTAACTAAACTGCTACCCCTTGTACTGAATCGATGTTAATTAAATGAGTGACAGAGAGAGAATACTAAATATCTGTAAATTTTCAGTACTAATATACTAAAAATAGTAAGAATTTAAACTGTTGTGAACTTCAGGCAATTTTAACTGAGTCTTCACTCAGTCTTAAATATTTATGTTTTTTTAAAAAATAGGTTATATCGTTCAATTGTTTTCTGGAAACTAACTTGTAAAAGTCTCTAACACAGGCAGAAGACAGATGTTGCTGAAATTGTTAAACAGATTTTAATGGCATCCTACCTATTTTCCTAAACACATTTTTCAGCTGCTGCCATCATTCTCTGGATGTCAAATCAGTATACTTATCAACTGTATAAAATAGGCAAAAATACAGACACTCAGTCCCATAGAGAACTGGGGGTTAAAGAGTCAAGGAACCAAAAGTTTTTTTGATTATACTTTCATTTGCAAACATGTTTTTCTCATCTGACTTTTGTTATTTTCCTTATTACATTTCACATTATTTCCTAGTTTGTAATCTTATAGACAGCCTTCAGATGCCTGATGAATCCTGACAGCTAGTGAAAATCCAAAATAAACTTATGTGAAATTATTTTCTGACATATAATTGTATCTGCCAGAAATTTTACATATTCTGGGACCTGTGGCATCCAAAACGTGCCTATGAATTTAGTGTTTTAACGGTCACATGAGAACAGATAACCTATAGATCTGATCAATTTGGCTTCAGTTATTCTTCTGTTGCCAAAAAATATATTTGTTTGCATAAGCATATTATTGCTTTGTGCTGCAGGTATCATATAAGGACTGAAACGCCTCCTTCTTGGTGAAAACTGAGCATGATTTTTGCACGTTTTCATCATCAATAACTAAACATGCAGCTTTTTTTTTAGTATTTAGCTCACAAACAAAAGCTGTTAGTAACTAACTATGTAGATTATAGTGAGCCAGAAATCAGTTTAGAGAGAGAAAATCAAACCTAGAGCATAAACTCAACTTGAACTAATATATTAGGAAGAAATTCTTCACTGTAAGGGTGGTCAGACACTGGAACAGGTTGCCCAGGGAAGCTGGGGATGCCCCCTCCCTGGAAGTATTCAAGGCCAGGTTGGATGAGGGGCTTTGAGCAACCAGGTCTAGTGGAAGGTGTCCCTGCTGATGGCAGGGGGGTTGGAACTAGATGATCTTTAAGGTCCCTCCCAACCCAAACCATTCTGTGATTCTATGACAATCAGTATATTTTTGCTGTTAATGAGGCTGACTAAAGATCTAATGTATGGAACAGGCAAGAATGTGGAAGGCACTAGGAAAGTTGTAAAGACAAGACAATGGAAGGTAAATGCAGAGAAAAATTGGATGAAGGCAGTGGAATAGTAGAAATGGAAAAGTAGAAAGAATAATGTTTGGTATTTAGAAACCGATGTCTTGAAGAATCAGTATCAAACAGTATAAATGTGTTTAAGAATAACTGCAAAAGGACAGCTTAAAAATCTAGCAGACATGTATCTGTAGTAAAGAAAACGCATATCAAATAATTACCAAAAATGATAATCACTCTCAAAATAAGGTTTGCAAATGCAAGTGATAATAAAAGATATAACAATTGACTGATCCTGCTAATCCATGATTTATTAAACTTGTAATCCATGCAGCACTAAGAGAAAGGAACAGGTGAGCAGATCTATGAAAGCAGAAGGAAAGGATTGTGACATTTAAATATTATGTAGCTAATCAAGGAGAACCAGGAGAGTAAATACAGCACAGTACAAGAATATTTGTGAACAAAATGATGAGCCAATAGCTTTTGTCATGTCATCAGAAAATAGCATGAAAAAAATGAAGATTCATAGAAAGCACAGTAGAACAAAGGTTAGAATAGTTCCTGACACATCAAGAGTCTCTGTATCTTTTGCAAAAGTTGGGAGTCCATATATATTTATCACTAAGATGCAAGGTTCAATCATACCAAAAGGCTTGAAGGGGCATGGATTGCTTAATTTTGGGGTGAATCTTATTTTGGTGGCCCTGAAAGACCATCTCAAGTTGAGTTGCTCTGTCTAGATGTGCCAGAAAAAAAGGTGGAGAAGAAGGAGAGCAGCTCATGGTCTTTACAAACATGGTTGTTGATGGATTCAACACCTTTATTAAGATTAAACATGGACCTAAAATCTGTGTCTTCCACACCTCTGTACTATCCAACTCATCACTGTTGGATCTAAACTCCAGTGTTTTTGATCTTAGAAGATGAAAATGTAATCTAAATCTGACTTAAAAACTCCAAGGTATAAAAAGCTACATTCCTGCAACATCCAACAACTTATTAACTCACTGATGGAGGCAGCAGTAAGCAGCCTTTGACAAATAGGCACATAGAATTTTTTTAAAAAAACTTACATATAGTACAAATGGTAAAGCTGGAGCTGTTGAAGAACAGTACATAGGGAAAGCTCTACAGGTCTCACAGAAAAGATTTTAAATGGAACAGTACTTTAAAAAAAGAAAGAAATCTCGCTTTGTCTTAAACTCCTTGTTTAATTAAATTTACATACCACACCAATTGTCTGACTCTAACTGCAAAAAAAAAAAAAAAAAAAAAAGTTCAGGTATTATAAAATAATTGAAGAAAGTTCCACTTCTATTCCTTACATGATTCACCACAGAGATGTGAGAAAGGTGAGACAGAGGGATGGTGAGCAAAATCTTGATGGACAAAATTTTGCACTGGAGTGAAACATTAAAAAATACAGGGCATCTATGTTTCTTAAATAGTTTACAGAAACAAAAAGAAACTACAAGCAGAAACACTACAGTGGTCAACATGGAGAAGGAGAGGGAAAAGGAAGGAAAAATCTCAGAAAATTTGCAACTTTCAAATGCATATAGAAGAACATGAAAGGTGTTTTCAAGTATCAGTCTGTATAATACAGATGAACTCCAGATTCAAGATAATGGAGATAAGAAAAACAAATTTCAAAAACGTGCAAGAAGCTAATAATTTGCCTTTGTAAAGGCATGTGGAGTAAAGATAAATACAGAGATTTCCAGTTGTACTGAGTTGATGCTTCACATTCTTGAAAACTGAAGGCATTTTACACACTGGATATTGACAAATATCACACAGATCTACTTCAATAAATCTGTGATGAGTAGTAAGAAGGAATTATCCAAAAGAAGCAAAAATGCAGTGCCTTTGAGAGGTCATGTGAGCGCTGCCTAGATTTCAACCTGGAAGCAAAGTTTTGAGACATTTACTAGGGGTCCGATTCCATTAGCTTCATATATTCTAATTATTTTTCTGATTAAATACACTGCTGCGTTTGGCAAGGATACCTACAGGCCTGACACAGGGTAACAGGCAGGAGTTTTAAAACATCATAGATATCAGCCATGTTAGGTTCTTGAGTATTTTTTTTTTTTTAATACATACACATAATATATATAAAATATATTATCAAGTCTACTGGAAGACAAAAAGGTGATTATATCTCTAATAAACAACTTGATACAAAGGTCAACCCTTCATCATCCCCTGGAGACATTTCATATATTAGTCTTCAAACTGTTCTGTGTAAACACTGCTAGCATCCTGTCCTAAGCATTGGGGTCTTACCTGCCTTCGCTGTTACTAGTTTTGAACAGAATATCCAACTTTCCCCTTGCGGCCAAATTCTAGATGCATGTTTCCAAATTAGTATTCCTGATAGGGCATGAACAAGGTCTCTGAAAGTGGTCCACTTCCCTGGCTCTTATCATATTATTTTTTCAGTATTCTAGAAAGTGTCAAGCTGTCTCCTTGACAAACATCTACCCAAGCAACACAGCTCCCTCCACTAGATAAGCCTTGTCCTTACTTCCATAAAAGTGTGAGAGCAACAAGACTTCTTGTGACAAAAAATATTCCATGGCATTAATAAGGCTGACAGAACAGGACCTGAAGAACGTGCTTGGTTCTTAGGTCTTCTCCAATCTATCTAGTTTGGGCATTTGCTTAAGTACATAACTAGGAATATGACTTTAAATTGACTGATGTACTAGTAGTATCTTTAAACCCTAGCACCTCTATTAGTTCTGTATATGACAAAAAATTATCATATGGAAATTCTTTATCAAAAGCATATATTTATAGCTGGCACACTGAACCTGACAGAAACAAATGCCACCGAAGAACATCTTATGTTTATGCCTATAACGGACTACTGAAGTGTCCATAATACTTCCAACTTCCTATTATCAAAAGGAACTTTACACCTGTATATTTATCTAACCTGACTCTACTGAATGCATTTTCCAAAAAAAAAGAATATTGGCAGAACTAGCTTTGGCCAGTACCTCTTTCAGCCTCTTACACTGATACTGGTTGAAAATTATGTGTAGATTGGATAATAATGAAGTCAGGGATGAAACAATACCAAGGCAAATGTGGTTGCATGCCATTTTCAAAGCCTTGTAAATATGGAGTAAGTATATATGATGATTATTCCACAAGGATTGGCACATAGGGAAGCATTTAATCAGTTTGAGAACTCTATCCTATGATACCAAGAGAATCCTTGAACATTTTTATGGCAATTCCCTATCCAAAAACCACACTGAGAACCTCTCAGAAAATGCTGCATATTAGAACTGAACACTTGGATTTGCTTTGCTTAATCATTTCCAAGTATTAAATCCATCCAGTTATTTCAGCAAGAAGGAAAGAAAGAAAAAACAACAGAAATTTTTCAGAAGTCAATGCTTTTAGTTCACTGTTATCATAAGACTACCATAGGCTGTTTGCAGATGGATGGTACATCATTTCCTCCTGTATTTTCTGGTTCAAAGGTGCATCATAAACTGCTGGTATACTGATCTACTCAACCTTGTTACAGAGAAAAACAAGCCACCCCAAATGCATGATCTGCCCCACACTCCGTAACCTTTGCTATCTTTATTCTCTAATACTATCTGTTTTTTTTATGCATCCACATGGTCCCATCTACTTCCAATACCCACTGAAAATGAAAAAACTTCTTAGAAAAAAGCCTACTCTTGATACCTTGAGAAGAACTGGGAGTAACAATTGGCAACAAAGGCATGAGAGAGTCAACAGAGCTATGAAGCAACAGCCAGGCAGAAAAGAAAGGGAGAGCGCTCTTGGAAGCACTAAAGATTTTTATAAGGTTACAGCATGTTCTTAACTGAAAATTTAAAATGCACAGACTCAAACAAATTGCTGAACCTGTGTTCATGTTCCTCCATTTCCCTGCTTGTCCTATAACCTGGATTATTTTCAATGCTAAAATAAAAACCTGAAAAAACACAGAATGTATGCATATCATGCTGGCAGCTCACACATTACACATTTTATAACTGATTCAAGGATGTTTGACTTTTCCTGTTAAAATACTGATTAGCTTTTACGTAAGCAGGATGTACAGTTAGCTGTCTCCACCTACTAAAGGTCAGAAAACATCAGTGCCAAATGAAGTAAGAAAAAACCTAAAAGATATATTTCTCACCTATCTTTAACCTTTTTTTTTGTTGTTTATCCACTGTTACAAAGAGATTCAGACTTGTATTGGTGCAGATTTTAAGAGGCTTAAAGTTCATTTATGATTACCCTTTAGCACTATGTTAACAAAGGCACTGGTAAAAAGGAAATTTCTCAGCAACAACTGCCAGTGGTTTAGAACCATGATATTCCTTGGTCTGAAATAGGCAATTAAAGTCACTGAAAGTAGAATATGCACAAACCCTGATTAATTATTTTTATTTATAATTTCAAGTTACTCTCTGTTCTTAGGTTTTCATTAAAGTCACCTTAGGAACTGGGGGAAAAAAAAAAAAAGTGACATTCTACTGCCTGAGCAGGCTGCCTTTAACAGCAGATCAACCAGCACATCACTTAAAGTTATTGCTGACTATTTTGAGGAATATGAAAGAAATCATTTGACACATTTTCATGTGACTTTAAGTGTCTAAATGAGGAGTCATGAAAGTCACTGGGGTTAAAACTGTCTCATAAAACTGAATTTAGGATAACATGAACAAATGGATCATTAATATGCAGTGTCAGATCCATCTCATCAGTAGTTACAGAATTTTGAGATGGAACTGGAATAGTTTAATATCTCTTCAAGTTCGTAGAATTCCATTAGTGCTGATATAAATTGATACAACTCAATTATGGCATTTTCACACAAGTATTACATATTTATACTTTTTTTTTTTTGACATACTAAGTACAAAATCTAGTTTTCTCAGCAAAATTGGGTCTTCTTGCTCATAAGAAAAATGATGCCTAAATTGTTTCAGTTCCCTAGGAAAGAGCCATGCTTTTGGAAATGTTCTTTCAAAAGCTTAAAGATTTGGATAGAACAGCTTAAAGATTTATAGGAAGATTTAGGACTTAGCATCATTCTAACTTGAAGAAAGGAGAATGAAATTTTTTATTCTAGTCCTCTCACTGGGTCTCCTTGCATACTTTTATTAACAGGTAGCTGTCTCTTCAGCTGCAACGTTCTATCACCTGCATAATTCACCTGCAAACATCAAGCCAATATACCACAAAATGTTCAGAAACTTTGTTCTACTCATCTATCTTTTTTCATAAACACTAAATAACACTCTCTTCATTCTTTAAAACAGTGAGATCTAGAGCATGATAAATAAATGCAACTTTCAACCTATATTTCATAACACTTCCTATTTCCTCTCTTCCATCTCTCAGAGGTCTCAGCTTTTCACAGTGATCTAAGATCAGTAAGGAAGTTAACTAATATCTTGGTTTAAACTAACCTAATCTACTGCATCCAGCCCACAGGTGTTCCATCAAGCATTACAATACTTTTTGTTACTTCTCAGGATTTGCAACTTTTGCATAAGAAAATAGCCTGAGAAAATGGAGACAAACCATTTTTTTAGTTTCTTAGTATATTCTCTCATAAAGCCTCCTCTATTTTTATACATAATTTGTTCTTAGTAAATCATAAATGCTAGTCCTAATACAAGTGCCTGTTGATTAGTAGCCACTGAAATGGAAATTCTTCACAAAACTTTCCCTTGGTTTATCTCTACTCCTGTTAAAAAATATGGATATGATATAAAAGAGAGAAAAAAAGCATTATAAATAAACCATTCATATATTGTGAAAACAGAGCTAGAAAATGCTCAGGACTTGTATTATAACCAAGTGAGTAACTTAATGTGCAGTTATTGTGCTTTACATTTTAGCAAATTTTGTTAGCATTAATTATTTCTGCTGCTGTAGAAAATATGTGTAGATCAAAGTTTTATTGTGGATAGACTTTATTAGCAATATAAGGACCCAAAGGTCCTTATCAATCTTGAAAGAGCATAGCAGATGAAACTAAAGAAGTGGACGTGGATGGACCTTTGTTCACAAATGCAAAGTTACATTTTTACCGTGATCGCTAACTCCTAGACAAAACAAATGTGTCACAATTTTCTCATACAGATTAAGACTGTCTTGTTAGTTTCCAAGTAAAATGCTATGAATGTTTACAACTTATGGTATATGGGAACCTCAATTATACATTACTTTATACCCTTTTTCTACCAGAAAGTATTATGAGGGATGCTAACCAGTGTCTTAATCACTATAAGAGTACATATTTGTAACATGAATTTTCAGTTTCCATGGAATTTTAAATTATTACTTTTTGATTTAAATTATTGCTTGTACAGCTTCACAATTGTAATAGCCATGTTTTCTTTTTATGTTTGCATTTCTGTAATGATAAAACTTTCACTTCCCACAGTATTGCTGTAGGAAATGAATATACACCAGTATGGTATATATTTCATATAATGAGTATATAGTTCTGACTGACAGTTCTAATTCAAAATTAATAATACCTGCTTTTGATTTTTTAACTTAAATTTCTAGTAATATGGAAAACCCAGTAGGACATAGTTCATTGTTCAATCACATATATGAGGTAGGGAATAGCTTTCCCACAGCTGGGAAAGGCTCCGTTTCTTTTTGTTTCATACAAATAATGGCAGCAGAGCTCTGCTCTCTGCATCGTTCAAACTATGCAAGAAAGGCTTTCAATTCAGGTTTTTATCAGAAGATGCAATAACTTCAAACAAAAACTTACATAATCAATGTTTAACCTTCAACTTGAGCATTTCTATGGTCAGTTCTAATTTAGGCCGGTTAAAGCAAGTCACATTCATATATACATTAGTAGAACTGGATGGAAAACAGTTTTCCTACACACATGTCTTCTCAGCATTTCCAGAATGATGCTGTTCTGCATAAGAACAAATGTGAAGCCTTCAAAGCTCCCAGCACAAGTGTCTGTTCTCTGAGCTTCAGTGGCCTGGGGTCTCTTAGGCAGATTAAGGGCTTTTACCAGATTTTTGTATATTCCAAGGCCTTAATCGTTAGATTGTTGTCTGTTCTCACATGTTCTTTTCTAACCAGGTCCTCCTAATACAGTCTAGACAGTGACTTACTACTTGCATATATCAAATACAATTATTAGGTAAGGAATAGTTTCTTGCAGTATCTTTAAAACCCGATGCCTGGCAGGACAGGCATTGCAAACATCATAGCACGTACATGTACAAGTAAGTTCAATATTAAGCAAATTGCTAGAAGAAAGATCAAGTTAAGAATAATTTCAGTGATGAGTGAAAATTAGTGAAATAATCATTTTAATAAAGGGCACAAGAGACACTCTAGAAATGATTGAACTAGCATCTGAGGCATCGATGATAAACCAGAAGAAACCATGAAAGAAAACTCAGCTGCTGAGGAATGGAGACTGAAACAACAAATAGTTAAGCTCAAGAAACAGTATCGCTTTCACAACCAGTATGAACACAAGTGGTTTTAGTTAAGGAAGTTTTATCAACTCACACAGTAGTAACTTTGATGCATATCAACCAGAATAACTCCTTAATAAATAATTATAATTATAAACTCATCTTTTCCTTACTGGTGTTTCATGTAAGCTGCTTGATATCTTTTTAATTATGTTCATGATTAATTTCTTCTGTGTATTATTTAAAAAACTAAGACTTTTTAATACATTTTGAAAAACCTCAAAATATCAGAAAAAACAGAAAACAATATAGTTATGTCTGTTGAAAGAAATACATAAATTGCAAGAAATTAGATCTTACTGCTTTTCACTTTTGACAGGTATTCTTTTTACAAAATGAATACCTGCCTTTCATTTTCATTGCAAAGAAACATTGTCAAAGAGAACTGGCTGAGATGGAATTCAGCAATTTTGTCCATTCATCTTCTTTATAGCATGTGTGATGTATGTCCATGCAGAACACTACTTCTCACAATCATACAATGCAAAAAAAA
>NW_010317078.1:62659-76177 GCF_000700745.2 Antrostomus carolinensis | reverse complement strand
TGACTCCTTCTGAATTTATGTTAACGGATTAACTACAGAATGAAGGCTATCAATACCTACTGTTACTCTCCACATCTGCAGGGGAGAAGCAAGAAAGAGAACGACTCCCACTAAGCTAATACTCTTTTAGATCGCTGTACATGACAGACTGGAATAATGCTCTAACACAAAGAGGATAAAACAGTAGCCATCTGAAGAGAAGCTCTCTGGTGCCATACTGTAGTCAGAGTGAGTCTATGAAGCTTGAACTGATGGCTTGTTACAAAGCCAACCAACATCACATAGGTGGGTAGATACATCCAGTAACCATATGAACACCACCTTCTTTTCTATTACTGCTTTAACAGACACATAGAAAAATAATAGTAATACTAAGACATTTGAATGGAAGTTCTTCATTTGAAATCACAGACATGTTATATACAGGCCTACAGAACAGTGTCCTGCCTTTTTTGCAGACATTCAGACAGGATTATGAGGGGTTTAAGGCAGCACTTTCACATGTGGGCTACATACTGAAATTAATATTAACACTTATTTGCCTAATTTTGAGAGCTGTAAAGTATCTACAGATACCATACATTTATGGGGACACTTCTGAAAGCTCATCTGTGCATTACATCAATACTGCCTGTAAAAGCCCAGTGCACACTAATAGCTCAACCTCCTCAAACAGGTCACAGCAGCAGAGATCAGAATTACAGAGATCTCGGGGGTTTTTTTGTCTCAATTCAACAGTTCTTCCTCTCTTGTCTACATAAACTCATGTTGCAAACAAGGCATGATAAAATATTGTGCTTTTTAAACCATATTTAACATTATTGTCTCATAAATTCCATGTTAGCAAAATACCTGCTATTGACTGTTTTCCAGTTAATTCTATATATACTTTTCCTAGAAAATTCTGTATATTATCACATTAAACTCTCTTTAATAGAGAGTACCAGACTGAGGTAACAACTGATATTATGGTTTAAGGATTACCTTTGTGTCTGTAACCACACACTGAACCTTTTGTAGGACTTTAAAAACACTTTTCAGTCCTGAAAACAACTACAGTAACTCTTCGTAGCAAGCCAGATCTTGCATTGGACTGAATTGTGGTAAATCATTATCTATAGGTGTTGGTTACAGCTGCATTGCTAAGGTGCAAATGCATTTCATACTTCAAGAAGGTACTCAGTCTCTCCTTCTTGTTGAAGTAAAAATAATAATAATAAAAATACCAAACCAAAACCAGCCCATCATTTCCAAACCCTTTGCAATTACTTTCAGTGTTGGCTGAATGAACTATTTTTAGAGAGATCACAGATAAACCTGTTACGTAATTTATAAGTTAAAAGAAGCTTAAAAAGAAAGGAAAAAGTTCTTTAGAAAATTTAAAATCAGAGTCAGTCTTCATCAAAAATAAAACTCACTAATTATATGCAGAAACTTCAAGCTTTCTACATAGCCAACATTAGTTTATATGTTTAAATAATAATTATAAAGAGGTTATAATAAACATGTTTGCTGTTATGTCATTGCTAACATATGCTGCTTCTGTCATCAAATACTAATACTCTATGGACAGATAAGACTCCATAGGTGAGTTCTCTTCAAGAGGTGTCACTGTCATGATTGAGATAGCTACTTTACTACTCAGCTAATTTTAATGCAATTATTTTGTTATCTTTAACTTGAGATGCAGTTTCCCAAATGCTGAAATCTGATTTCAAGTCTTTGCAGTCAGTCATTCCTTTTCCTCCTCCTGTTAGCAGCCTTTCCCTTTCTTATGCTATTATTATGCTTGGGAGAAAAATACTTGGCTGAAGGGAAGGCAAGATTTCCATTTCTGACAGCAGCATAGACTTACACTGGCTTTGGCCAAGCAAAACATGTATCTTGACTGTGATCAAGATTAGTGTCTTGTTAATAGCAAAATATAGGACTCAAGTGCAGTTGCAAACAAGGTCCTCAATTTGGACATCAGTAACAGAAAGGATTCTTGTAATAGCATCCCTCTTACATCATTGTACACAGCATTTGCCTCTGTTTATATGTTGGGTCTATGTTTAAAAACAAAACAAATGTTGCACAAGTAGCAGTGAACATTATACAATGGGAAGTCTAACACACAGCCTTCTTTCCTTTATCAAGGGAAATCTCACTTCTGAGAAAGAAAGCTGAGGGATGAAATTTGCTTTTTGCTGTTCTGCTGGAGCCACTATCTCATCTCTTCACAAACGAGTCTTTCAAGAGGCGTGCTGGGTACAGGACCACCTGGCTCACTTCACATATCATCTGCAAATTGCCATCAGCAACCTCCCTCCCATACATGCAATCACCACCATTTATACTGTTTTTCCACCACTCTGTCTTTCTACATCTTCCACTCCTTCTTTTCTACAGTTGTCAGAGACTTCTTAGAATGACAAAGAGCAACAGAAAGAAAAAAAAATGGTGAGGGAACCCTGTTGGTTTGCTGCCTCAAGCATGTGCTTTTGTGTGTAAAATTAGTACAATTGCTAAAAGAACAGCATTTTTGTGTTTTGCAAGTTATACTTTGAAAACACGTAATTAAGCAAACGACCTTGCTAAGCTTGAAGACAATATTTCTTGTTGCTTCTTAAACATATTTTTATAATAAGTAATCCCTTCTAATAATTGATGCAATGAAATAAAATAGCATTTTAGTTCCTTCATCACACTCCAAAAATTCTTGAGGGAGATGGAAAAGAGGAGCCTGTGCAATGCTAAAATCAAGCTGAAAGTTAACAGTTAGTGTAAGATCACTCTTGCATAATGAAAGTATCATCACTAACATAAGGTAAAAATGTTGCTACAATTTTTTCCACTTATTTCTCTCTCTTCTCCTTGAGCTTTTCATTTTCAGATTTTTAGGTATAAAAGAGCCATTGTAATCTGGCTGCCAGCAGAATGTGTTACGTGTTATATATAAACATAATGTAAGACACAATACAGTCATTACAGACCCGAATATCCACTGACTACACAAAACGAAGAACATTCAGAATAAAAATAGCTAACCAGTGTTGAAACAGGAATAACTTACAAGAATCTCAGGCCATTATGACATTTAGGTACAGTGACTAATAATAAAAAGCACAGTGCAACAGCCAGTACCACTTATTTCTTTTTTGTGACTTTATATTAAATCTTTCTATAGAAGTTTTTATATATAATGAACCTCCCTCTGGTGCAGCACTATAAGAAAGAACACAGTTCTGTCTTGTATTCAGCTCTTTGGGACACAAATCACAGCAGTAAGAAGATATTCAGGCACACTCATTGTCCCTTATTTGACTAACACTAAATTGCTTCAGACAAAAATTTGCTTTCAACAAATATCTAACTATATTTTATATGTTTGCTTATCAACTGGAAACAAAAACAAAACAAAACAAAAATACTCACAGCTTTGGTTTGGCAAGCACAGGTGGTGGCTCCTTTGTGGGTGAAAGCAAAGCAGCTGGAGGTGGGATGGATTTATCACCATTTGGCTTGCTGTTAATCACTCCATTTACTCCATGAATGGGATGGATGCCATTTGCTTTTTCTTCAGATGAATTGAGCTGTAGTTGAAGGGCTGTCACACCAGGTCTCAACTCAGTGTTATTTGCTTTGTGGGTCTCTGTATGTTTCTTGGGAGGAAGCTCAAGAGAGGTAATTTCAACTGGAGGAAGTGGTGGGAAATGATGGAAGTCATCACTGTTGGATTCTCTTATCAGTGATTCATGACTAGAGTTTTCTGAGTTGGCTAAAAGAAATCAGAAAGAATGACTCTCCAGCAAGTCATAGACAAAGTACATGGTATGTACATGCTGTATTTTCAGTTTGTTAAATGTGAGATCTTTTTGGTTCTATGCAGATATTTTTGTAGACCTCCTGTTGATAATTTCTGCTGCATTAGATACATGACATTAGATTCATTTTCTGACTTTGCCCCATGCAAATTGCACAATAAGGAACCCTATGGATCTGTCTAAATCTCTTTCAGGAATCCAGCCACTGAGACTGGCAAGTATGGACAACAGCTGAAACAGGATTTCCTATTCTTGGAGTCTCAACATTAATTAAGAACAAATTATTTAAAAATGCTGAAGGATGTATGTATACACAGCATGTTGTAACGGTGTCTGGGTTAGTGCATTCCACAACAATATGTAGGTAAACATATTACAAAACTAAACATACTATGTCACAGTGTTCTATTTTACAAAAGGCATATGCCACCTTTGGTAGCATAATTTCATCTGCTTTCATTTTGCCTTTGCTGCCATCTAGTCTCAGAACCTTAATGCTTAAAAATCTGCCAGGCTTGTGGCAGACACTTTAAAAACATATTTTACATGAATAAAAATATTAGACTAGGAAATGAGCCAATAAAAACATTTAGTTTGCTTTATGTGAATGCTCTAAGGTTGATAAAATCCCTGTCTTACAGCAGCCCTTTTCTACATGGGAAGCAGACTGATAACTTCACAGGTAAATTAATTATCTAAGTTCCATGATTAAAAATTCTTCTTTCCCTTTGCCACGTACCTGAGCAGACAGTTAGTTGCGCACTGCTTGTTACTGAACCATGTTCATTTGTTGCTGTGCATGTGAAAAGTCCTGAATCTTCAGGAAAAGTTTCTGCAATTACAAGAGTACATATCTCTTCTGGAAATAAAGAGAAAAACAAACTACATCATAAACCATTTAAAGTATTGTGTAATGTTTTCACATAGTATGTTAGAATGATACTAGAAAGTGTTCCTTATACAAAGAAATGCTGGGAGAACTGCAGAAGAGCTTCCATGAAATGGAAGCTTTAGTGAATGGCTTTAATAATAATCTCTTTGTAAGTGATAAGTAAATTGACCAAGCTAAGTTTTCAAAAGGGTCCTGTCTTGAACAGTAATTTTGCAGTCACAAGTCTGTGTAGTCATTTTACACACTCAATATCTTCATTTTT
This sequence comes from Antrostomus carolinensis, assembly GCF_000700745.2. Taxonomy (NCBI): domain Eukaryota; kingdom Metazoa; phylum Chordata; class Aves; order Caprimulgiformes; family Caprimulgidae; genus Antrostomus; species Antrostomus carolinensis. The sequence goes on along the minus strand of NW_010317078.1, from coordinate 71,217 downwards.
ATGCAGGATAGTACTAATTCAAACAAATAAATGTGTTGATTTTCCATAGACTATTAATACTTGCAAGCTCTCTTTGAATCTCTAAATAACACCATATATATGAGTGTCATGTTATTCCTTCTTTTCCTGAAGTTTTCTGTATTTGATGCAACATTTCAGACCAAATCCCATTCCCCGTAAAACCAGAAAGTACTTTGGCATTACTTCCAGTTAACTTTTCTGTATAAACTGCCCAGAATTAATAATTCTGGATGCATAAATCTTCCCCTTATGCAGAGTTTGGGAAGATAATTTCTGTCTCTGTCTGCACAGCAGTGAGAATAGACAAACTGAAAATACAGGACAAAACAGAATCCCCAGAAACTCTTCAGAATGCTGCAACAGATATATTCTCTGTCTATTTGAAATCTGTTCATTCTATTTTGATATGCCATAGTATATGCTTTGATTATACCAGAGCCTCAGTCAGAAAACTTGTATGAAAGTTGGACTGTTCATATTTCAGGCTATGTCTCACAGTAATGTTTTCTAAATCAATTCCATCCATTTATAATGGACACATTTAATTAGGCATATTTTGTCCAGATTCTTCAAAGTAGTCGCTTTATTTTAGCTCTACTGGTAATGGTATTCTAATATTTTAAAAAAAATACAGTATAACTATTCTAAATTAGCTCTAATTTAGTTATAACTAAATTAACTAAATAAATAAATAGCTATAACCTAGTATTTACACAATATACCTAGATAATTTAGACCTGGACAGTGTTACAATGTAGGTTTCCTTACTTATTTAAGAGTTTCTTTTTCTTATACTCATTTTCTAGTCTAAAAACCAAAGCGGGGAAGTTTATAGAATTCAGTTTCATTTAAAAAAAAAAAAAAAAAAAGGCATTTTAAATTTTGGACATTTTCACAGAATCCCATACATTATCACAAAATCAATGACATATAGCGAATAAAAACAAAGTGAAAATTATTCAGTAGAATAGGTTCAGTGAATTAAATTTTGGACATTTTCACAGAATCCCATATATTATCACAAAATCAATGACATGTAGCAAATAAAAACAAACTGAAAATTATTCAGTAGAATAGGTTCAGTGAGGTAAGCTTCACTTCTTTTAGTTCAAAGGAAGAAAACATTTTATAATAGTGTTGTGGTTTGCTTTTTTTTTTTTTTTCCCTCTCCTAATTTTCATTGTGGAATGGCAGACCACTGTCTCGTTTAGAGAGTTAACACAAAAGTTACAGAATTTTTCCAATTATAAATGACAATGTATCCAAAAACTTCCTGTACTAGAAATGGGCTAAAAATGAATGGCTAACTATATATTTGGCACAGAGTTGTTTTTCAGACAGCAGAACATGTTTTTTCTTTTTTTTTTGGCAACACAAACCAGTCATTCCGTGTAGCTGCAAGAGGCATGTCTGGTAATACTGTAGCACGTTGGATCTTATCTGACCCAGATGAAGATTAATGACTCATGAAAGGTCTTATCAGGAAAATAATGGGTAACACAAGCTAGTTTTTGAACTACTGAGATCAGGTTTTTTTAGAGTCTTGGTGTGTCATAAGCAGTTGAAGCTATATTGTTAACCACATATGTGTACTCCTGGATTGAGCTGACTCTGGGGATGCAATCTGATCCATGCAGCATACTAGTTTCCTGTTCATTTAACAGCAGAATTCTGAAAGCTGGGTATTTCAGGACTGCAAAAGAAAATCACTCCCACCATGCTGAGAACTGCTGTTTGAAGGAGGGCAAAGGTACTACAAAATAAAACAACCAGCAGAGTTCTGATTTTCCAAATAATTCCTGATAATTAATGCATACTGTTCTTTAGTTTTGTAAGGATGTAAAATGATCACATGAGAAGAGCTGATCCTCACTCTTCAGTGATAAAAGAATTGTAATAGGTTCTGCCATGATGTGGTTTATTTACTGAAGTAGTATACTTGAAAATTATACATAGTAAACAGCAGTAATCCTTGTAAAAGAAACTGAAAGTAAATCAGTGATGAAAATAATCAGAGTTTAAAACTGAGTTTTCTCAGCTACATAAAAAAACTACAACACATTTGTGATCAATCATGAGAAAACTGGCTAAACTGAAAACATAAAAAAACCCTAGGAACTAATCAAAAGGCAGCTTTGGCAAAAAGCATGTGCAAGCAACACATTGCCATTACCTTTATTCATTTTGCCCCCCCACAAACCAAGGATCCCTGACCTGAAAAAGGCTTACTACTGTGGAAAACAGAAATAAAATAATTTGACAAAAGAAACATTCTTTAAAGATTTCTGTAACACACTCTGGATGCATAGTACTCTGAGAATTTTTCTAGTTTTACATTCTGACTTAGGTAATTATTTTTATTCCTGTTGCTGTGCTGAGTAGAATCTGATGATTTGAAGTAAATAATGTCTGTTCTAGTTCCTGGCAGTCATTGACTGACAAATAATTTCATCACAAAAATGCATTCCAGAAAGCAGCTCTGAAATACTCTTCTCAGGGCCTTAAAACATATTTAACACTTGACTAAATGAATACAAAAGCATTCTGTTCACTGAAACATGTAAAATGCTTAGGCATGCAAGTACTTGACTATTTTGTCAGTTATTTAAAAAGTATATTACGTTTTACAAAGTAATCCTTTCCCTTTATGGTTGATGAGACCATTAGGAAGAAAAATTTTTGGTAAGACAGAAAACTGTTGCATTTTAACAAATTTTATCATTGGCAATGTGTTTACTTCATAATGTTTGTATTACATTAAAGGTAGAATTGTCCTATCTGCACCTTCATCTCCAAATGTGATCATTAGCTTCCTCCACTGTAATTCAGATACAGTCCTGGAGATAAGTATGATTTTTTGTTAGTAGTTACTCATTATGATGCAATGAACACAGCTGTTTCTATAGATGTAGGTTCAAAGCCAAACATTTTCTACTACACAAAGAAAGAGGGTAGTCTCAATGCTGTTTTCCCAGTAAAAATCCAACCAAACACAACCCTGCCATCTTGTAGACAATTTGTCTCTTATTCACCCCTAGTCATCAGGTGTTTAACTACAGTTTAATGGCAAAGCAACATGCTCATCAGGTAACTTCTTGTTTAGGTATCTGTGCATCTTTTATATAAAGAGAAAGGGGAAGTTTGAAAATAGAGAAGAATTGAATATGCAGAGTAGCATAATAGGGGGTAATACTGCAGACCTGTAGACACCTTGACATGCAATAACATGATGAAAAGGTATTTCATTTACCTGTTTGTGATGATCACTATTGTATACACCTTTAACCTGATCACTGTTATATAGACCTTTAACCAGTCAGGCAGCAGTTCTGGCTCATTTAATAGGCTTGACGCCACTCAAGAAATGAAGAAACAAGTTTTTAAAAGATGTACAGAACTGACTATGTTTTAAGATATCTCAACCAGCATTTACAAAATACTGAGAAGAAAACTGGATAACAGCAGATGTGATTGTAGGCAATATAATGCACTTTTGGGGTACGGAACCAAGGTTACAGCATATGTAATCAATACCCAAGATGGCTGCTATCTAGCCAGTTCACGTACAATAAATAGGAATACCATTATGGTAGCACTGACTTTAGACCCTAAAGTAGTGCTCAGCTTTGAGAAAAAATTAAGCCATTTATAAGGGCCAAGGAAAAGTTTATGGTAAAATTTACACTAAGGCAATTATGATGCTGTAGATGCCTAAGCCAGGTAGTTTCTAGTTAAGTCAGGTGTATACATTGAAGCGGAAATCCACATATTCAGCAACGTAACTGTGATTATTAATGTACTCCAATAAGCTTTAACTATTTACAGTTGAAGACGAATAGCAGCATTTTTTTTTTTTTTTTTAATCACATAGTACAAAAAAGATCAGAGGTTTACTTTGAATTTGGAAGCATCAACAAGCAAGGACAGCCACAGCAGTCAGACTGAAGATAAGGTCACTGATGGACCAGAACTCTGTACCTTGGGCGCACAGAGTACAACTGAAAATGTAATTGACAAGAAATAGCATACAGGTTGATCAGACCACCTTTAATGAAGGATATTTTTAGCTTATTTTCAGTTTTTTCTCTTCATTTGGCGTCTTAAGCTATAGCTCATTGGAGATTGCTCTCTTCAAGCCCCTCTTTCCTGCTCAGCAGTGAAAGAGGGAGCCAGATTTTAGTCATAACTCTTTTGTTTTCAGTAAAAAATGCAAGGATCCAACATGCATGCTGACCTACTGAAGTTTCTGTGTTTTGAATTTCATCAGCTATCAGAAAGCTGATTTTCTTGGTATGGGGAGGCAGTAAGGATTTCTGTAACATTTGACATATATTTTCAGTTTCAAACATTATGCAGAAATAAGAATAATTACTAGAACTGATACTCTGGAACGCAGCAGTCAAACAGGGAACAAGAAAGCACAATCCAAGAGAAGAGATTACTATCTTTTGAGATGTTTTTGGGTGAACATACACAGTATTTTACTTAGGAAAAAACCACACATATATGTGGCAATTCTCTGGCAATTTAAGAAAAATTACTTCATATAGTTTTCTTCTTACATGCCATTAGACAATTGTTTTAATGTAACTCAATACAGTTTGTGGCTGTCTCCAGACAGCTGAGTAATGGTCAAAATATCAACAGCTGGCAAATGACTGCATGGGATTTTCTCATTCTTAGGCAGCCTGTTCTTTGAAGGATTCAATCAGTATAAAGTTAAAATGTCCAAGAAAGAAGTACAGAGCAGGTAATTTGACAAACTGTGATGTTGGCTTTAAGTAATCTGACTAGCTATTAATTCACAAAGCAGTCTGGAGAGATTTGTGATGCAAACCGATTTCTGTCTAGACAGAAAAAGGCATGCTAAACACATTAGGGTAGATAGAATATACCCAAAAAAGCGGCCAAAACCCCCACTTTGCTACCTAATTTCTTACCTATGTGAGTTCATGGAACATTTTTCTTTTAAATCATTAGCACTGACCTAGCAAATGTTTCTGAGCATTATAAAGCATTTATTGGAAGCTGGACTTTGGTTGACAACAAACAATTAAAGTGTCACTACAACTTGTTACAATTTATGTAAAATTTCATGGAAGTTGTACGCTTGGAAAAGTTTTTAGAAATCATGTCTGTCTTTCAAAATTCTGAATACTTATCTAGCTTAGGTGTGTTGATTTCCCTATCAGTCTTGTACACATATTCACCATCTGCACTGAGCAGCAGTTGTGTGTTTGCTTATGAACCATTTCCTCACCAGGTATTGTTTTGTCTGCCTTGACAAACCAGTGTTGTACCTATTATGTTTCTGGTACCCACCTAGCTTCCTGCTGTAGAGATTTTAAGATCCTTTATGACACCCTAAAAACCAGTGCTACTTATTACCAGTATTACTACAGATACACAAAACACTACTCATCATTTATGCCAAAAGGAAATATTTACATTTTGCCCAAACTTCATTTACATTCCCTTTGCATGCACAGAGTCAATTTCTACACAAATAAGCCCATAAGTGTACTGCCATTAATTTTAGTGGAGAGTAAGACACTGCACATTATTTAATAGGGCTTAGTAGGAACTGATACCTGCACAAATCTTCCAGGGATAGTACTTGGATCAATGAATCCAGGGAGAACAAAATATCAAACTGAAACTTCCAATAGGTTTTGGATAGCAGGAAGGTGCATATAAATATATGTTACAACAGAATCACAAGCAAGAACAATAAAAAGAACAAGACAGACTGCTGTCAGGCATTCACTCCTGTTATGGCTATTAAACTGCAACAGTACAAATATCAAAATGGTATTCAAGGATAACTTCCTACTCTTGCCTTGCCTACCTTGAGAGTGGTATGAGATACTTTGATATTAAATAACTTTTCTGTATCAGTGAAAACTCAAGAAATGCACCTTTCATGTAAGGATGCATTCCCTACTACTCTTTTAGAAGGCTTCAGTTATCTTCTCCCAGGGTCTGCAGGCTGGGAAGGAGAGCATTCAGCACCATCAACATGATGGTACAGGTATGTGAGAGTGCTGGCAAAGTGATGATCTTTCTGGACTCAGAATCTATTTCCCATTTCAGATTGTAGTTATGAAAGAAAATCATTAGCTTTGTGAACTATAATGAATATTCTTATTTATTCCACAGCAATATCTGTCTGCTAGGCTATATGAACCTTGCAACTAACAATACTGAAACTTACTTAGTTGTTCATGAAAATAAAAATATTCTAGCAAGAGGCATAATATACAATTTCCTTTGTACTCAGGTATTCACAAAATGGAATTAGAACTTTTTGTCTCAAGCAAACAAATGCTGTTTCTTTCTACTAGATAACACTGGATTCCTACTCTAAAATAATGTGTATAATGCTAGATGAACAAAATATGTTGCCTAAAGACGGTGAAGGGGTAAAAAAGGTTACCAAAAATAAGCAAACATTATTTATGACTGTGAGTTTTGACAGAACAATTTCAAATTAGATTTTAAAATAGAAAACCCTAAGATATGCTAGTAAATTTAGACTTCCTAGAAACTTCTGTGTAAAGTTTCAGTTCTTTCAGATACTTTCTATCATGCTAAAGGAGGGACTGGATGCAGTTCAAGTGATTTTGTAGAAAAGAAGCTCCTAGTAATAGATATACTAGATACTTTTCTTATAGTGTTAGTAGATTAAATCTAGAAAAGATCTTACTACTTGGACAGGAAGTAAGTTTGGGAAGGGGAAAAAAGTCAAAGCATTGATCTGATTTTTTGGGGGAATACCCAAAGAAAAGTTTTCTGTTTTATCTTTCTACTCCGTAATTAAAACTCTCTCTAAAATTGAAGCATGTTCAAGCACAGCAAGCCATCTTCTTAAAGCAAGGCTCAGACTGCATCACTGTCTTCTCTTCTACATATTGTTTGATTTAGAAACATCAAAGAACAGAACAAATATTCTCAGTCTTTTAGCATCCACTTACTATTCAGGAAACTACCACAGCATATACTGATGTATAACGGGAAAATGAAGCACCCAGAGAAAATCTGTAGTTGGTAGAACACTTTTTGCTTGCTGAAATCTAGGACTTTTATCTTGCAAATAGGTTAGAAAATGTTCAATGTGCCCTTGTTTTTGAGGATCAGCTTTTACTTGCATTTAAGACATTTCACATTGCCAAGCTAGAGTGGCAAAACTAGCATTTAGTGGTTGGGTGTTATGAAACTCTTATGAGTAGTTTGGGTAATGGAATTCTGTAGGATTTGCTCTTTTTCCTCCATAGCATGCAAATTGCTCATTTTCTGAGAATTAAGTTTGCTTCAAAGTTTAAGCTGTGAGACCCTTCTTTCTGGTCTAAATGGAATTTACTGTTTAACTACTAAAGGTATTGATGTAAAGGACGGTGCAGAGAATGGAAGGTGTGATAAAGAAACATTGTCTTTAAGGGGGTTTCATATTACCAATGCTCAGCAGAAACACTTTTCTATTTATGGCTTCAGTAAAAACTCAAAGAGATAGTGAACAAAGAGATTATTTTTTCATATGATTCTTACCAGGTTCAGTTGCAGATCGTGGCTCTGCATATCACATCATAAGGAGGGGAAGCAAACAAGAAAAATGGTATTAGATATTACAGTAATAAGCAACAGTATACTCAATGAACATATTATACTGAAATGCTGTAGCCAAATACAGAATCTTTGCAGACACATTACAAAATAAGGAAGACTTAAATTGTCTGTTGGTAGCAGTAATTCAATTATTACCTCTAGCTATTTTAATAACCAAAATGTGAGGAAGAGAGGACTCTATCCAAAACTCAATCCTGACAGACTAATTTAATGATCTTTTCCCACCCTGTATGAAAAGTAGCCACTTCAGATTATTGCCTTACTTTTTTGGAGAATTCTGAAGTCTGGAGAATCTTGAATTTCAATGCCCTGTCGAAACCACTTAACATGAATGGGAGGAGGTCCTCTGACCCTGCATTCCAATACCACAACTTGTCCCTCAGATGCTGTGGAGTTTTGTAGCTCCTGAAATATAACAATCACAATTCATATGAAGCAGGAGTATTTTACATTCTTATAAAATACTGTTTTCTTCCCTTTGTATTACATATTTATTTTATTGTGTCATTACATTTTTGCAATAGACATTTTCTGTGAGCTATATTTCCACTCTGATTAAATGTCCTGGTTTTGCTAGGGTAGAGTTAATTTTCTTTCTTTTTAGTAATTAGAAGAGCAGTATTTTACTTTCAGTGTTTCAGTTCAGACGTATCATGAGAAGAACTTTGATAACAGTACTGGTGTTGCTGCAGCTTCAAGGCCACAGTTTGTCTGTTTCACAGCTGCACTAGGACTGGGAGGGGGAAGCGCAGTGAGGAGCAAAACCCAAAACTGGCATCTGGATGTGCCAATGAAATATTCCATATCATATCACGTCATGCCAGTATATTAACCAGGGGTGACCGGAAGACAGGGCACTTCTCTCGGGGATCGCTCGGGCTCACTCTTCCGGGGTTTCGGTTCGGGACTGTCTC
>NW_010317078.1:35499-62488 GCF_000700745.2 Antrostomus carolinensis | reverse complement strand
CCCCCTGGGTGGGGGGGGGGGGGAGGGTGATAGAGCAGGCTGTGTTTGGCTGCAAGCTGCAAGCAAAAGGGTGAATCCACCCAAACCACCACATTAAATTTAATATATCAGCTATATAGTTAAAAATGACTGAACAGGTTATTTTCAAATACATACTTAATATGACCAAAGATGGAAAAGGTGTAGAAGTATTTAATTCCTCAGACCATCACAAGCAGATAGTTGCAGTTTGACCTTTCATTTTCCATCCTTCTTACACAAAGAGAAATGAAATTTCTGCAGCTAGCTACATATAGATTGATTTGGTCCTGAGAGAGTAGCAGTGCTGCTTTCAGGTCAGCCTCTAGAATGTGGAGTTGCTTTTTCTCTAAGCCATTTAAAACCAACCAGGCAAAATTAGATGACAGAAATATGATTAGGATATATGAGCTTGTGTATGGTTAGCTGAGACAGTATTATGGCTGTAATACATTCTTATATACATCTGAAAAAAATCAGGGACAGTCTAAACCTTTGATGAAGAACTACAGCAAGAGAGGAGAAGCACAGTATTTTAATTAACAGAATTGACAGGAGGCAGCCACTATTTTTGCCTTTGTTATCCATCTTAAGATTATAAATCAAAGTCTTTTTAACTCTACTGGCCATCTCATTCCCTTTCCAGTTTATTAATAAAGTTTTAGGCCTTGATGCAGCAAAGCACTTGAAGTTAGGTCTAAGATTGGAGTCATCCCTAGATAATATTCATAGATCTGTAGTTAATAAAATATGTAAGAATTTTGTTACATTGAAATTTGCATCAGGAAGCTGGGTAAGTTTTGGGGGTTTTTTTGGTTGTTGCTTTGTTTTTTCATATCTGTTTCTTTTCATTTCTCCTGCAATTAAAGTGGTTTTGGTTTGGTATGCCCCAACTGACTTAAGCCAATTAATATTGGATTTCAGGGACAAGAGATACAAGGATTGGGAAGGAACAGTGGAGTTTTGATTGCTTTGGTAGTTTCTGAATGAGGGTTGGATTCCTCCTGTTTCCCACTCTTACTAGGAAGTTGCCTGCCTCCCTACCTTGCAGTAATCACATTCTCTAAGCCCTTGCACCTTCGCTATTCCCTCTCCTGTGATACCTGCAGTATCAGTGCAGAATTATGACGGATAGAATCAGACCTTTCCTGACATGAAAAGGGATATGCTGGAGTCAGGCTACACAGTTGTGGAGAACAGGGCTTACTTTTACTCATATCTAAGAAAAACTACTTGCTGTTCCATATTAGCTTTTAGTTAACTGTTTTTCTGAAGTAATAGCCAGAAATATCTTCAACAAATGGTGAATAAATAGTTACTGTTATGGAAATGATGGTTTGAAGGCAAAATGAAAATCCTATTTTCTATTAAAGTTGTATTTTAGAGATTAGGGAAATATGCTGTCTCTTTTGCTGTTACCTAATTCCCAGTTCTAAAGTTTCATTTGAGATGAATGTGCAGATAAATATTGACTTAAATAATTACTTCAGTATTACTGAATAAAACTTTCCTTTCTAGCAAGTCCATGCCTTATATTTTACAAGATATCCCAATGAGGAATATCTGAACTGTTTTTTTAACTAACCTACCTGCATGGATTTTTTTTCTAAAACAAAATAAAAAAGCCTGTATTATTTGTTCTTGTCAGCAGATAAATTATTGTGAATGAGGCTTTATCATAACTATGATGTGTAATTGGTGCTGACCTCGGTTTATTTTACAAAGATTTCTCAATGGAGGACAGTCATGGTCGTAAAAAAAACATAAACACAAACATATTAATGTAATTCAACTACTGTTTTTAATAGGGTAGAAGGCATAAGAAGTTCATTGTAGCAGTAGAAAAGTATTTTCTTAGGAATTCATTAATACTGAAAACAAGAGTGAAAACTGTAAAAATTTTAACATGATCAAACATTCTGGCACTAAGATATATAATTTTGATATTCCCTTCTGGACTATAGCAGTGTGATATAAAAATAACGATGGATATAACATACCTTTGTAAAAATGGGTGCAGAACAGTTAGGCTTAGGTCCATCCACACGGTGCAGGTATGAAGTAGGGCTTTGAGCCTGCAAAGCAATTCAACAATGCTATAAAGTGGGATGGATATTGATCCCAACAATACGGCCTGCATGTATCTATGCAATAATGCAAACTCTCAAATACAGTCGTCTTATGGTGTTCTTGTTCTAGAACACTTCTTTCTTGAGTGACATCACTATTTCACATCTGTTATATTTCTGAAATAAAAATGCAAGCTTTAAAGGCTTCCATACTTCCCATGAGAATTTTATATCCAACTGTCTTTGCCTTGAAGTATTTTGAGAGTTTGACTCTTGTTAATATCATTCAAGTAAGTCCTTTACACTGAAATATTTTTGCTTCTCCTGTTATTACATTCCTTGACCGATGTAGTAATAAATAAATCCAGATACCTAAAAGCTTATCAAGGTTAGCCAAATAAAGAGAAAAGAATTTACGATGTACAGTCTAACAGAGATTTTTATTTTATTTGTATTTTATGATCGATATGCAAACTTTAAGTCATCCACAGTGGCATTAAAGCTTAGTATAAACTAATGAACAGTGATTTTCCACATTTAACTTCTAGACAGCAAAATTTAATTTTCTGTTAAAGGCCCAGATAAATTACAACAATATTTAATTTAATAAGAAAATATAAAACTTTTGCTAAAAAACATTGTAAGTATTCATTTGTGTTCTTTTGGTATTCATTCAAATTCTTTTGGAATTGGACCTAGTCACTATGCAATGATATACTCTAATTTTCATCATCATCTGCTGTGTCAGCTGCTCACATGCTGTGTTGATACACACTCTGTAAGAATCCATATGTGTATTTACTTTTACATCCCATTCACTAGATATATACTTAATTTTTTAAAATCATCATTCTAAATATAATAACACAAGTTTATAGTTCAATAATATAATTCCTCAAAATGATGGAGTTTTTCAGGACGTATAGATGTTGAAATCAAATTTAAAATACTTTTACTAATTTAAAAATTGGTGTCTAAAAATACCTGCTGACTAGGCACAGAAATAGGTTGAATTACAGCTGTGGTGACTCCAGACTTAGGTGTAGAAGATCCTATTGTCAGGGAAACAGAGGTGGTTTTCTTTTGGGCCCTGAAAAAATAGAAAACAGCAAGTGCTTTATAAGATCTGAAATCAGAATATGCTAGTTTGTAACTGACAAGCCACCTTGTATTTTCTACATCTTTGAATATGTCATTATCAGCTGAAAAGATCAATATTGGAAGAAGCTTGAGTAGAACACATTTTCACACTCAATAAAAAGTACTGACTTAAGATACAAACTAAAATGTGTTTTGTTTCTGTAATTGTAGGCCTTTGCATGTTTTTTTTTCGAGGCACAGGGCTGGGTGATTACAAATAAAGACTTGGTTGAGTTAAAGTTACCCTTGAATATGAAAAGTTGATATCAACAAAAAGTTGTCAGGGTAGGGCCAGACTTCTCTGACAGAACAAGCATGTTAATACAATCTACAGTTATAATACTACACATTTATATCACATGAGATAAGGAGAAAAGACAAGATATACATAAATATACCCGAGATGCTTATTGAGATCTAAAACGACCGAAGATTTTCCAGAGCCTCTTATTAAGAACATTTGCACAGCATTGATTCTATTTTGCACACTTACTGTGGCATAGCTCCAGATTTTGATTTGAAAATTAAACTTTCACTCTCTGAATCTGTGGAACTGGCACCTGGAAAAGAAAGTATTTTCAATAATCTCATACCCTTTACTGATTTATTTAATGTTTCCATTCCCAAGAAAAAACTGTGCTTCTTTTGCATTTCATTTCAAGAGTTGAGAACTCTCTGTAACAAACTACTGCAGTTTTTCTTATCTGATAACATTCGTAACTATGTACTTCAGATTTTAGAAGTCATAACCATGCCAATTTAATTGCAAACTGTTTTCCCTAGTTTCTTAGCTGTCTTCCTCCATACTAAAGTAAATAATGGGGAAAAAAAAAAAAAAAAGGAAAAAAAATGCTGACTACTACTACTCTACTGGAAATGTATAATTTTATTTACTTGAATGTTAAAACTTAAAACTTAAGCAAACATATGGCTTATACACGGATAACAAATCTTCAGCCTTAAGTAAGAGCAACTCAGTATAGCAAGACATTTTCAGACTAAACTTGCTATCCATGATCTCCACAGTTTAGACTATTTATATTAACCTATACATAACATTTATGTACTTGTATTTCTTGCCAGTGGAAGTCTTGATATAACATATGTGTTTGGCAATACCCTGAACTCACTTAAAGAAAAAAAATATGAAAGCATTTATTCCCTTTGTCTTAATTTTTTCCTAACAACTAGTACTTCACATAGCATTTATTTTATACATCTATGCAGTACATACTATTCCTCAAAGGATTTGTGCGTACATAAGCACAGCTGTATTTGTAATACACATCATAAGCAATTCATAATCAATATTCACTGTATAGCATAGACAGATTCCAAGGAAACAAAGCTTGGACTGACGCACCCAAGTACCCTATGTATTTACAGAGTTTAGACTACAAAAATCAAAGCAATAAGTAGCACAGAAAAAGTAAGAAAAGAGAAGCAATGTCAGGTGAGCAAAGTGGATCTACATGAAAGTATTTCTCTTGAGGAAAGGGTAGCCAGGACTTGTGTGGTTGGGCCTGCAGCACAGAAGAAAGTATGAGGCATCGGTGTCATCAGACTATTAATGTACAAAGCAATGCTTGTATGACAATCTCGTTTCCTTAAAGATCATAGGGGAGGAGCCTACGATTTTCTCTTTCAGTTACATGTTGTAAAACTTCAAGACAGCACTTCCACATAGTACGATTCTGCCACATCTCAAAAAAGGAATTGTTTTATTAACTGTATCTCTCTGCCTAGGTGTTTCTTTTTTTTAGTTTCTTCTGTTATTGTAACTTCACACAGTATTATACATTTGTATTATACCTGAGTATTTCTGAAATCATGCTTACTTCTGTAAAGAAAAGTCTTACTTGAATCTGTGAGATTCAGAAAAGTCTTGGGGATTTTGCTATTATATCACAATATGGGATAACAAATTTCTGAGAATAAAAACCATAGAATCACAGAATGTTGTGAGTTGGAAGGGACCCACAAGGATCATTGAATCCATCTCCTGCCCTGTATAGGACAATCCCAAGATTCAGACCACATGTCTGAAGGTGTTGTCCAAATGCTTCTTCAATATTGTCAGGCTTGGTGCCATGACTGCCTCCCTGGGGAGCCTGTTCCAGTGCTCCACCACCCTCTGGATGGAGAACCTTTTCCTAATGTCCAACCTAAACCTCCTATGGCACGTCATCCTGCCATTTCCTTTGGTCCTAGACAGAATGATAGCCTTCTATCTTTAAAAGATAGCAGAAAGCTTGTCTGCCTGAAGTCATCTTGTCCCAAAACTGTATGTTGATTTTACATGCAGAGCTCTGCAGTGTGGTAGGTAACCCTTCCTTTGTTCACTTGAGATCCTGCAATTAGACACAGGCTTGTCTCAAAATCCAAAAAGACTTGCCCTTGTAAGTGTGTCTACAGGGTTATAACCTTCAAATAACAAAATAAAATGGATGCCTCAAGAATGAATAGAAAACATCTGAGTAAAACGGCCTACCCATTTTTCAATATGCAAGAAACTTGTGCTGAAAGAAACCCTATAAATGCATATCTGTAATGATTTAGTGAAAAGTTTATTGCTTTTTTAATCAAAAGCTATTTAATCATTTTGGCATGGTATTCAGATCTGTTATGAGTATTTCTTGTACTCATTTGTTTTATGCTTTCAATTAGCCTATCAAATTAATTTTAATGAGTTACAAATCTGGCAAAAGAATACATATTACCAAAATGTTTAAAAGATGCATGAATTAAAATAAATATCAGTATTCAAATAATATAATCATGCCTAAAATAGAGTCCTCCACTAAAGAGTTAATTCAATAACTTTACTCATGGTCAAGTCATAAGCTTTCCCCAGATAAAATAATAATACTTGAATTATGACTAATAAGAAAGAAGAAATATTTTGGCAATTACTAGCAGTTGATTCTGGACAAAACCAGCATGACTGGCTTTTAACCTGACTTAAAGTCAGTGTACCAAATATGAGGAATTATAATACATTTACCCACGCGTGAAGAAGACTCATTTGGGGCTGCCGCATTTAATTGCACTGGGAGGAAGTTCAGAACTGAGATAGGGATTACTACTGTCGTGAAAATCATTATTTGTATCACCAGTCAAATCTTTGATCTACAGAAAGTACTACTTAAAAGCTAACCATAGACCAAAAGCTCTGCTTCTTCCTCCTTTTCCATTCTTTATCTGTCTTACTTGTACCCTAAATAAATAGCAATCTACCCACTGACTCTTGGGGCATTCCTTGAAATACCTGAATTAATATGATGTGATATTCAAAATGTGTTGCATTACAGGGAAGAACAGGAATATCACAAAAATATCAACACAGAATGTAATCTTAACATACAGAACCAAAAGTAAATTTCAGCTTAGTTATCTTTTCTTGTATATGTCAAGTATCTTAGTATTTCACCTCTTACCTTCAATGAATATTTCAGCTGATGTACTATCTGAACCAATGGAATTTGAAGCCAGACAAGTATAGCGTCCAGTATCGTCTTCAAAGGCTTCTGCTATAATTAGTGAATGAAGTCCTCCACTTCCAGAATGGATCTGAATATCAGGGGTATTCTGCAGTTCTTTTCCTTCACAGAACCATCTGCAGCCCACACACATTTAGAAAGACAAAGAAAAATAGAACAAAAAGATTGGTTCAGGCTCATCACACACAAGAAGACGTTACATTCTGCTGCAAAAATCTAAACTGCTACTGAAATCAGCACATGGTGCTTTGAAGTGTTTAATGGCATTCACAAAGAAATAATTTGCTGGAATAAACTTTGTTTAAAGGGCAGTGAGACATTTCTGAATACTAAGAAAATTGTATGCACTTACAATTTAAAACTATTCCTTGTCCTGTTTTGGTAGAATTAATGCTTTCTGCATATATTATGCAATGGCTTGCTTTGATGACAGTCTAATTGATTTCAATTTAACTTGCTACTCCTTTCTTCCTAATACCCACTGATTCTCCACACAGGATGTTTGATTTTTGTCTATCATGCCCAGTCAACTTAATATAGTCCCATGGTACAGGTTCCATATTGCTAAACTTTCAATAGGTTTACTCCTGCCTCACATCAGGAACATAAACTGCTTTTCTAGCCCTGGATTTTTATATATGTGTATATAACACACATTCTGCTACCAAAAAGGTATGCCCCAACAAGAGACAAAGGCTTAGGTACAGGCAAAACACTTTTCTGGGGTGACTTATTACTAGGTAAAAGCACAGTCTGTTTTGTTTATGTCAATCCAACCAAGTGTTTTCCAGTGCAGGCTGCCTGGAAAGTTAGTCCATGTTCTCAGTCCACGTTGCATTCATGAAGGTACCAGCTCCCATCTTTTCCCTCATATCACCTAGTCCTATTTGCATAGGCTGCTCCCTGATTTATCTATATCCAGCAAGTATGAGAAGTGGAGAATGCCTTTTTTTACAGGGGCTGCTGTGCATTTTTGTGAGGGATGGTAGATTGGTGAGTCACCAAAGGCAAATCATTAGGGAACAGCCTTCCTTCTGTTCTCAAATTTTCACTAGGTCCTGAAAACAAACTTTGCCAAGTCTTCTTGAGCTGCAGTCCCACAAACTCACTCTGATCTTTATCACTTTTCCTTCTCTTCCTCTCACCCCATAATCCCAATCTGTGCTTTTCCATGTTCTCTCTCTGCCCTCCTTTCCCTCTTCTTCCTCCGGCACCCCAAAATTCAAATCTTGCTGTATTGAGGATAAATATTAATAAGTAATTCTTGACAGCAATCTTCAAGAGTGATCTTTCATTCTCTCCTTCATACACTTTTAGTTTCCTACTGTACTACAATTTTTTTTTAAAAAATAAAAAAACAACCACAGACATTTATGGAGAGTCAATTCAAATTAAAAGATGAAGATATTTTCAAAAATAAGTTTTAAAGGCTCAAAATCTGCCACCAATTTTTTTTTCTTTAGTTTGTACATGTTTATGAGAGAATTTCTGCAGTTACATTCCAGCAATACTTCAGAATTATACTTTTTTTCCCCCCTCCCTATTAGATGACTTTCCCCTGCCCCTCAAAAACAAAGTAACTCCAAGGAGTTACAGAACCCCCCTACCTATTTAGGAGATCATGCAACACTGGAGGATGACAGATACCATGCAACAACAGTCAGTGAGGAGTCTTTAGAAATGAACTGCCTCACTTTTATTGCTCTTTTTGTGTTATTAGTAAATTACATGTAAATTAACAGAAATAAAAATTATGTTACAAAACTTTCTTCTGAAAATATTAGATTGTAAACTTGAGATTTCATTAATATTTCAGAATGCAAAGCTAAGAAACCTAACAGATTTACGCACAAGACAATTCCCCTTAAGTACACCCAGAGCTGTGGGCAAGCCCTCTGTGTTTATGAACAATAGATCTTTTATTCTTGAAGGCAAAAAAAATGTTGATAGTGGCATTAAAACCATACATAATTGTCTTCTGTAATTAAAAGACTAACAAGTTCCTTTTCTATCTTCTTTTGAGCCCAGACAGTACAAGCAGAAAGTATCATTTTTGGAAGGAACTAACAAACTTCAATTTGTTTACTCAGTAGACCCCTTTGGCCTACTTTTACAACTATTGGGCTTGGAGACAAATCTATTCTGTCAGCTCGAATGCCAAAACTAACATTTCTCTTCCCCCTCTTCCCCTCCTTTCCTCTCTTGTCACAAGTCCTCTGTTCTCCCAGTGTGAGGACCTCTGCTACTATTTCTACTTATTAGACCTTCAGAGTCCTAACCTCTGTGCTGCCTTTCCTAAGTTACATTTTAAACGATATGCACAAGAGAGAGGTTAATTCAATTTCTAGACAATCACAGACAAGAGCCTGTAATATGAGGCTCTACTTAACCATTAGTTCTATTTTTCTTTCCTTTCCAGAAACATCCTGCAAAGGAAAACCTCTCCGCCAAGCCTAATTATTTTCTCAGATCCCGTTTTAGCTTCATGCAAACTGTATGGCTTTCTGCTGTCTCCCAAATTCCATACTCATAAAATGTTCAAGAAACTGCGATGAACATATGAACCTGAAATAAAAGATCCATTTATATTTTTTTATCAGATGGAGTTTAATAAGCCAACTGTTTTCTTAGGAGGACAAGTTCTATACTGTCCCTTGATTCATGCATAGACCCAGTTAGCCTCAAGTAGTGGGAGCTATTCCTCAACATTGGTTGAGACTGAGACTCATTGCACCACATCAGTGACATACCACTGAAAACGAGTCCTGACCTGCTACATCAGACACTGTCTGCCACAGACAAAAAAACACAGAAGCAAGAAATGCAATATAAAATTACCTCAGCCATCATTAAGGTGATGTTTGATAAATGGGAAACAGGCCTGGTGTTGGACTGCGCTGTTTATTGTAGAATAAGAATTCACCTTCACAATGGCCAAGAGCAGAGTTACGTGAAATGAAGAATACCGGAGAAGAGTTAGTTGTATTCTTTTTCCTTTTCTAATTGTATTTATTTTATTGTCTATTCCCATGGTGATAGAAGGAGAGGATTAATTAATGTGAATTTGTTTTGGAGATTACATCAAAATTAAGTTAATTAGAAAATACTCAATTGAAATACTAATCCTGCAATAACTTGGTAGTTGCCAATTCAGTTCAAGAAAGTTTATGAATTAAAAAAGGGTCAGTTAATGAAACTGAAGGAAGTATTTTTTACACAAACATAGCCTGAATTTTAGTTTTCCATCTTTTATATAGTACAAGCTATTATAGAGCACAAATCTGCTATCTACAAGCCCCATCAGCCTTACTGCCATTGCAGTTGGAATAATCATGGAAAGAGGATTTTCTGCTCCTAAGGACTGAAAAAGATTTCAAAGGCAAATCTTTCAAGCATTCTTTCTGCAAAAGGATCACCAAAGCAAGCAACAAATCACTATCAAATGGCCACTGAGCCAAAGAAACTAGAAGGACTCATGGCTAGACACAGAAAAAAACAACCATGAAGCAAATCTTGCAAGAAAATTCCAGCTTTATGCTAATTATGGCAGCATTAACTCACGTCCAATCTATTCCAGCCAACTGATCCTCTTGGGGAGAAAGAGGATTACTATCTAGCTGTGAGAATGCAATAATGTTTCTGGAGAGCAAAAAAACCCCAAACCAAACCAAAACCAAAAGATGCAGAGAGTAACACAGAAGAGGAACGCATTGCAGATGCTTTACAAAAAAGAGAATTCCCTGTATAGACAACATTGGTTTAAAAATACATCTATTTCAAAGGTTCCAGATACTGAAAATACAAATATTATCTACTCATTTCCTTATCCCTTTGTTGTAGGTTCTCAATATTGTATAGAGTATGCAGATAGAAACAAAACAGGCAGAAAGACCAACAAAAGGTTTTGCATATGTGTATCCACATCAGTCCACAGAGTAAGAGCTCAGGCTTGCATATTAGGTGCGTTCCTGCAAGCCATGCTAGAGTTCCTGTAAATTTCTAGAGAACTGTCCCTTGAAAGACAACAGACACTAAAGTAATGATGTCAGATATAGGCTGACAAAAAAATAAAAGGAATACACATTTTATGTAACTAGAATTCATTTTATTTGTCATTAGTTTCTTGCCAAATTTCAAATGACACTGAATTTATCTATCCTTTCTCACTTTCTTCTTCATTGTCTTTTCTCCATTTCTCTTCTTGCCTGCATTTCCACTGTACCACTCTTTGCCTTGCCTTTTCTCCAAGTAGGTCTAGTTTTCATCGGCACTGTATCTATCTACTGTATGTTAAAATGATAGCAATTAAGTATTTAATGCAGATACTGAAGCATAATCGCTAGACCGGAAAGTCAATACTCCAAGGAAGCAAACCGGAGGTATTTTCTTAGCAGGGGAACAACAGTTAAGATACTCTCTTTTCATGCTTCAAATCCTACTTTGCTTTTCCACTGCCTACATTCTTGTACAATGGCAAAACTAGAACAGCAAACAAAAAAGGCCAATCGGATACCAGGTGAGCAGCAGTTCATGCGCACTGTCATCAAGCAGCAAGTCACCCAGCATGTCTTTCATTTGCACTCTTCTTTATGCCCTCACAACCCTCCATGCATGGCAATGCATACGAGCACGTGTGTCTGGGATTTTAATGACTGTGAACAAAATATAAACAGAGTTGAACAGTACACTGAGTGAATAAGCACCAGGGCTTTAAGAAAAACAGTTCAAGGTTCTCTCTAATGCATAATCCTGCTGGAACCTGTGCTTTTTGAGAGTCACAAAGGAATACAGAGGTTTTCCTTTCTGCACACTCTTAAAAGTTAATTTAAAATGGCACCTGAAATGAAACTTTAAGATATAGCCTTAGGGAAGAATTATAATAGGGAACTCTGACCACTACAAAAAGTGTAGAGAGATAAGTTGTAAATTAAAAGGGAATTCTATCCTTAGTGGTGTTAAGTATGCCTAGCAAGAAAAGTTAAATTTAAATACTCTGACATTCCTGCACTGGCAGAGTCAGCATTTCCCTCACAATACTGTGTAACTTCCATTTTGTTTTTTCTCCATTCAGGTTAAGCAGTCCAACACTTTCAGACTGTAAAAAAATAGTACTTCAAGAATTTAACTTGATTTTTAAAAGAAATCAGCTTCGCCACAAAAGATTTAGAATACACTGCAGTAATCAGGTTATTCAGATGCTTATGTTCTCTGCGCACTGCTCAATTCCTGTGCAACTCCCAATGCAGTATTCTTCTGCCTTATATACAATTTCATTATTTGTAGAGGCAATTCATAAAAGAGTTACCAATAACAACATACATTGAATATTTATGTTTTGTAATCTTAAAAGAAAATGGAGATCTGAATATAGCTGCTTGTGCTTTGCCTGAACATCCAGGTAAGCAATTAAAAAATGTCTCTATATGACGAAAACCACAGAAGCCAATTTTATAACAAAAAGTGTGTTACATGATAAACAGTATATATGATATACTTATTCAGAATTTAACTGATTTCTCAGGTGTTGCACATTGTTCTCCAAGTGCTTACAAATTTCAGTGAGGACTTCGCCTCCAGCTGAGTAAATTGCATGATTAGGTACAGAGCTTCCAAGACCAGTGAGCAATGGCCTCTGTTGCCAATTGTGGGCTGCAGTAACTCCAAAGGTGATTTTTTTAGCTTATTCCTGTCATTAAGAAAATGACTACTTTACTTCCTTGTGTAGGTCTTCCAAGTCTCTTTCTGTTCACTTTATCTGTCGGACAAGGATTTAGCTCTGCTTCAGCATTGCGGAGGGGGAAATTGAAAGTTAGCTTGAGTTTTGACAGCTCCAGCCAAGATCCTCAGAGTTCCAGCCTACAGCTCATATCATTCTCTCTGGGTACTGCAGTGTTCCACAGCCTTACATAGCTGTGTACAGCTAATTACACAGGAAAAACAGGATTGCTAGACTTGATTAAAAACCTAATTGTTCTGTCTTAAAATCACAGGATTAGCTTAAAACAATTTTTTTTGAGATTGTATCATGTCTCTGTCTTTGCAATTATTGTCCTCACTTTATAGCTTTTAAAAGCTTTTAAAAGCTTTTAAAAAGTATATTTATGATGGACTTTTAATTACCTGAATGACAGAGATATGCAAATAAGAAAAAACAAAACTGATGATAGAAAGTATTAAAATTCAACACAACACTGAGCAAAGCAAAGACTTCTAATTGTCTAACTTGCCATACACTAAAATCTTTTAGAGAATGCTTTTTTTTACTTTTCAGATTACGAGAATTTTAAATAATTTGCTTGACAGTTACCTTTGCTTATTTTGCATTTCTCTGGCAATCTTGCCATTGATTTCAACTCTGTTATTGCTAAATTATTCTTAGGCACAGTAAGAATTTTTGCCACAAACTGTTTTTTCTGAAGTTAACTGCACTTCTTGAAATTTACTCCTACCACAAATTCACCAGTGAGGCAACAACCTCCTGTATTTCCTAAGGTCCTCTGCTTTACCTCAGCTTTTTGTTACAAGCTATTTTTAATGGAACACCCGAGTCAAAACAATTGTGCACATTATAATGAGCTAAATGAGCAAAATATCTGCAATAGTGACTACATCTCTTTGTAATTCTCCATTGAATTAAAGGTTCAAGAAAAATTTGTCCCAACATAAAAACAGTTTTTTCTTGGGTTTTTTTGTTTTGTTTTGGGTTGGTGCTTTTTTGTCATTTTTTTTTCTTTAAGAGAGAGCCTTAAAGATGTGGCCTTGGTGTGGGAGAAGCATAAACAAAAATTTAAATAATAAAATAATAAATTGCAGGGGCATTACATTTATCATAATTTGACTATGGAAAATTAATTTTTTTTTCTTTAAGAGAGAGCCTTAAAGATGTGGCCTTGGTGTGGGAGAAGCATAAACAAAAATTTAAATAATAAAATAATAAATTGCAGGGGCATTACATTTATCATAATTTGACTATGTAAAATGACTGTGGAAAATTATAGAGAAGAATGAGTTAATAAAGCAAACCCATTCTAACTTAGTAAAATTTCATTGTTATAAATTGCACGTCTCTGTTAATCCTGCATTCTTATAAAAGTCTAGAAGATATGCATGATGTGCTGCAGCAATTAAATATCTGGATTTTAAGGGAAAAAAGGTGATATTTAAAGAATAAAACAGTTACATTATGTGCCTATAATGAAGAAGTTTAATGCTAAATTTTTCTTTATAGAAACTAGAGATAATATATCATACAGAAAATAGGTACCTGCTGGATGACTTCTTCGGATATGTAATCCAGAGCTATGTATTTGTGATTAATAAATAGGTCTGTCATAGCAGGCTGTGTAGGAGGTTAAGGTAAGATTCACTACTGGCTATTCACTTCTTTCAAGAGTAACTTTTTAAAAAACTGGATATGTTCTCTGTTTTTTTTATAACTCTGGTTGTAAGGAAAATATCTAAATATTTAATAGAAGAACAACAAAAAGCATCTACCAACTTCCTTGTTGAACTGGCTTCAAAACCTCATAGGTACATTTATGACATATGACAAAGAAACCAGGGAAGTGACTCTTGTTGTTGACGATACTGTGCTGTTGGGGCAAATGATACTTCACAAAAGCATACAATGGTATCCGAATGAGATACCACATTTCATGTAGTGCTGTTTCATCATACCTAAAAAAGACATCTGTGCAGCTGTATTTGTTCAGTAAGAACATCAAAGAGATCAGATTTCTTTAACTGGCCAAAGAAACTGTCAATATTAGAGGAAAAATCTGTATGTTTTCTTCTCTAACCAGAATGGATTAATATCTTATGCCTATAAAGAAATTTCTTCTAAGAAATATTTCCTATGTTACAGTTAACCTTCATACATGAAATAACAGAATGCTGAACTGTGTGCTGAATAACTTATTTTCCATTTCTGAAGCGCAAAGTTTAAATTCTACCTCATATCCTATTTTGATTTATCTTTGCCCTTTGTCCCAAGAGATTTTCTTTTTCCTTATCTTTGTCCATCACCAAAATACAAAGTACCTTATTACTCTTGATACCAACTCCATGTTTCTGAAGAAAAAAGCATAGCCCATGTATAGGTAGAACCCACAGATTTCACAAACGGTTTCAGAAACTTTACACAGAACTGTATTTTCTGTATTTGGGCACAAGCTTGTGCTATAAATGTGTCACATTCAGAAGCAGCAATTTAACTGACAAATAGATGTGGATAGATAATTCAGCTTATTTTGTATTTGGGTAATCATCAGATCAAGAGAAAGAGAAAATACTGTGCAATTTAAGACCAATTATGTAGTGTGAACTGCAAATCGGCTTTTACAACAAGCATGTTGATTAATTTTCACATATACAACTAGTTATTTAAAAATAAAAATGCCTTCTCATTTAATTGAGTAACTTCTATAACTACTGAATTTGGGCAAGTATAAATTTATAAAATATGTGTCACTGTTCATATATGTAAATAAAAAGAATGAATAAGAAACCAAGGATAATTTGTATGCAATTTAAGATGTTAAGGCTTTCACATTTTTATCTGTAAGACATTTTTGAGGGCTGGTGGACTCAGAAAAATGCCGGTTAATTTAATGAGAATCTTTATAACATTGTCGTAAAAAAAAACCAACCCAAAACCCAGAAATTTATTGCAGAAGAAGTGATTAACAATATTAAATGTAACAATTTCCCTGCATTATCTCTTCTTGGACATTTTCTTAATGCTTTCCTATTTTCTGGAGCATTAATTTGTACCTGACATCTTCAAGTCTAGAGAAGCATGTTTTATATAATCTCCTATTTGACTAATTTGAGCTACTGGCACATATATGGGCACTACCACCACTTACAACTCAGCCAGAAATCTGAGATGTATCTCCTAAAGTGGGTTTTGAGATGAGGTGCAGTCTGTGCAGAGATGGTGACGGCTTCTTTGCAGATGCCTAAGAAATAACTCTGCTGTTTCACACGTTAGCCAGGCTGAAGAAGGATAAATCAGAATAATCAAAGGAAAAACTACCACTCTCTTCAAAAGTCAGAGTAGGCACCTTCTGGCACAACGGAAGAGTCAAAAGAACTGTTTGCTCCACTACAAATACAGTTTTGTATTTAAGTAATGAAAGTAATCACTTAACAACTTGGATGGCTGTGCTTCAAAATATGTCTTTTTTTCAAGCTCTCTTTATGTGTTGAAATTGAAACAAATTTCCTTCAGAACAAAGCTAATACTGCCTCACAACAAAACACCTTCAACTTCAGGAGGCTAAGCTGTTAAAGGTCAAGACTGAAAAATCTCTTCCCTTCACTTAAAATTACTTTCCTCAGGCATAAGAGCCCAAAATTTAATTATAAAAGCCTGGAAATATCAGGGGGAAAAAAAAGAGATTGGACTGGAAATAGCAGCAAGCTGCAATAACCCATCAGTTATTTAGATATTTTTTTACATACATTATAAATATATATTTTTTTTGCAATATAATGAAATATGAGATATGACGAAATAATTGAATAGTTGCAAATTCCCACTTGTTCTTAGCCTCTACATTACACCACTTAGGTCTGGAAAATGGTTGTTTGTTTCACAAATACAGTCATAAAATCATCTGTAATTTCTCAGGTTTCAGAGTTTGTTTTTTTTTTTTTAAAAAAAGAAAAGAAAAAAAAGAGAAAAAAATGACAAACCAAAACCTGTGAATACTAATGGATCATAATCTAGTCTGCAATTTGCAAAATTATTTAAAATGCATTAAAAAAGAATATTCTTTGGCCTTCTGACAGATCTATGAATGCAATTCTCCAGAATGTGAACAAAACAAAAGCCAAGAAGCCGGACAGTAGATATAGAAAAAGAATGTTCATATAGTAGTTTTGTGGTACATTTACCTGTATTTCGGAAGACTTCACCCTAAAATCAGTAGGTGCTATGAGCAGTAAGTAAGAGTACGAATGGAATTAAGTACAAGTTAAATTTAAAACAAGCAGAGTATGTACAGCTAATGTACATTCATTTTGTTCCTTAACATTCCATGTAACTGTCTCATTTTTATTCTTTTAGGTTTCATATTTTGCTGGAAGCTTTTTTTAAAAAAAATTTTGAAATATCTTATACATTTCAATCTCCACTGCATTATAGGCAATATCTTGCCTTCAATGCCAATAAACATGGAAGCTGCTTCCATGTATCAAAGCAGAAAGACAGAACGGTTTAAAAATGAGAAGAATGAGGAACTGCGCTCATAAAAAGCTTGACAATAGCTGACTCTAGTTCTGTCCCTAGTATTACTGTAGATGCTTTCATTAATTTTTTAATGTAATTCAGGTTTAAATGATTACAAGATTTAACCCTTCATTTTCCACATTTTTAGAGTTTTGTACTCTCCGAGGATTATCACAGAACTGTGAAACACCCTATACAGAATTCGGCACTGAACACAAGAAAAAACCCAGCACCTGAAACACACACTTTTTGCATTTAACCAGCTACTACATAGAAGCTCCTATAGTTTTAGGGCATGAAATGCCAGACACTGAACAATTTATTTCTTTCTGACAGGTAATTAAATTGATTAGTTTTGTACAACTTCCTTCTTGGGCCTGGAACATCTTACCCTGAAGTCAAACTGTGATAGACATTATCTGCATTTCAGATTGTTCCAATAATTTGTTTGTCAGTAAGTTAAGCAGACCCCTTCTGCTTGTGTCTGTAGTTGTGCCAGCAGAAATTGATTTATTTGCTGTTTTGTTTCATGCAAAGATTATAACCTCTTCCCAAAAAATCAGAATATTAGATTTCCAAAGTAGAGATGCTGCTCCATATTTTTCACCGTGTGGCTAAAGGAATCCTGTGCCACACGTGGAAACACATACATACAAATTTTCTCTCCAAAGTGAATTCCAAAGATAACCCAGGAAACTCTTCCTGTTTTATTTTCTGTTGAGCATCCCCAAATATTTGTTTAAATTAAGCTATATAAAGATACCCCATACATTTTAAAAACTAGTCTTCAAATGCAACCAGCCCTGTACTGAGAGTCAGTAGCGGGGGAAGCATATGAGAACAGAGTTACAGACTAATGCTTCAGAAAAAACACACATGTGGTATTTGAGGTAACATTTCTGGTTTCATACAGACTGTTCTTAGCCTCAGAGCGTGCTGGAAGAGCCAATTAGAGCAGCACACTATGCCTCCCTCATTTTCTTCCACCATTCCCTCCCCTCATCCCTTTTGCCCATTCTGTTAGGTTAGGCATAGCCTCACGTGTATTTTCAGTAAGAACATTTGTGATAACTTTCTGGAGTGTGCACATGGCACATCTTATTGAGTATAAGTATTGGGCCACCTGGTGACAACAGCCTAGACAGGATCTAATGGTTCAGAAAACAGTTCCCACTCATCTACAGTGAACATGGGCAATTGCGCAATGCCTGTTCTCATGTCTGAAGCAGCTGAATGAAAGTGTTTCTCTAAAGAAAAGCTCAGTGAATAGGACTTTGAGCACCGCAACAGTAACTGAACGTGAGATAATGAGATATGTTTTATTACTGTGAAACTGAGGTTAAGCACTTTGTCTACTGTTACCCAAGAAAGGTAAGAGCCAGGTTAGAACTCAGCTCCCACTGCCTTAACTTGAAGACCACCTTCCACACACTAGCCAGGTCTCTAGGTTAAGAGCAGATTCTGACTTTGCATTATCAGACATACTGTTAGCCATAAAATTCTTCTTAAATCTCTTTAAAAGCTAGCAGACTGGAATGAAGAGACTGATCTAAGTTACTATACAGCACTGCATGGCAATGAAGTACTGGAGTTTTACTCTTAGGGGTCTGTTTGCCTGCTGTTGCAGAAGGATTTTATGTGGCCATCTATTAACTCTGAGGGCAGTTATGTGCTTAAGTTTTCAGTGTGTCCACTAAGTACCTGTAACTATGTTCACTTAAATTGCAGATACCATCACTTGTATCATGCAGACCTAGGCTGACATCAAGTTACCTCTTCTGGTATTTGATAGGAAATTAACGTGATCATGGAAGGGAAGAAAAAAAAAAAGAAATTTAAAAGCAGTGAAGATAGTTACAGCAGATTATAAAAATTAAGTATTTAATAACCACGTGTAAAATGCTTAACATTTTTCAGACCCAAAGAACTGTTGAGGCTTGTAGGATTAACACAATTGCTTGTCTAGCTGAAATGGAATGCTTATAGCCTGTAACCGAAATGCTGCTCTTAACTATCCATTATAACCATATACTCCTTCGACCAGAAATGGGTTTTGAACTAGGATGCTGTCATTATTTTGCCTACATGGGGAGGGCAACCTCTTACAGAACTGTCAGGCATAATCTTCCAGTAGAATAATGTTTTGAACTTTGAGTGAAGGACTGTAGCGAGTTAAAAGTAAAGAAAAAGATGGAAAGTTATAAGGATAAAATAGCATTAACGCATTTTGAATTCTGTACATAAGGTAGATTGCATTTAGTATGATTGTGGTGCGTTAGCTAATGGCAAATTCATGGCTGGCAACACATATTTCAGATGAAGCAGTAATAATTCTCAAAACCATAACACTTAAAAAGGGGAAGAAGCTGAGAAGTATGTTAGACCAATCTCTCTAGTTCACAGAAAAAACCCAACAACATTCAATCATGAAACCTTGATAACTTGCAAATCAACAGTGAGCAAAAAGAAACCTCCATCCAGGGCGTGTAGTCTAATACATACTGAAAACAAGAAGTGGCAACTGTGGAACTTGCAGGTTTACCTTCAAAAGTGGCAGACATCTTGCTGGAGTTATGAAAGGTAGAAAGTTATTAAATTGACTGTGACATATATTGCAATCACCGTGCTTTTTATAGGCACAATTAAATGATGCCTACAGAAGACAGTTATCTACATTATTGTGGCTGAATAGATAAACCTTTTTATTTGCACCTGCAACATTAGCTAAACTAGACCAGATTAAATACAAAATGAAACTCTACATAACCAATACAAAACTTTTAATTCTTGTATGGATACTGTTCCTATTATCATCTCCTTTTTTCTTACTTCCCAGTTACTTCCCAGCTAGAGTCAGTAAATACAACTTTGCTGACTGGAAGATAAAATACTTGATTCACACAGGTCAGGTCAGTGACTTAGTAGCTGACAGCAAAGGAAGAAAAAGTTGTCAGCAGTTTTGTCAGTGCCTTGCATTAAGTATGACAGCAGTCAAATTTAGTCAGTGAGGCTCAGCCTGCAGAGGTGGGCATCATTCTGCAGAGTGTCACAGGACGTAGAGAACAAGCACCTTAGCACTCCACTGACTACAGTTTTCAATATTAGCAGCAGGTCTTGAATAGCTGGGATGCCAAGAGAGGAAACTGCCATCTCTGAAGCATTCAAGATTATGATGACCTGTATTCACAGACAGTTGCGACAGCTGAGTCTGTTTCATGTATTTACAGATAACAAAAGTAGTAATTATATAGCTAGAACAGATGGTTTGGCCAAAGTTGGTGGCATATGGTTTAAAGGTCTATGTAATAATTTCTGATAGCGATCATCACAACTTTCATCTCCTAAACCTAAAACAAAGTCCTTGTGCAAGTGCCCTCAGCTCTAGAAGGACAATAAAATGTGGGGTTTGTATTTGTGTGAGGTACCCAACAACGTATATAAACAAAATCTCAGAAAAAAATTCACATACCTACTGTTTGAAAAAAAACCAACAAAAAACCACTAGTAAACACTTATACTCTGTTTCTTGGGGTTTTGTTTGTTTGCTTTTTTAATCAACAATTTCTTAATATTTTCTTGTTCACAAATAAAATCTGAACTTTGTAAATAGAGACTAGAAAATGTTCTAGTTTGAATATTTTTCTTCAGGAATACCGGAAACAGTGAGCAGAAGCAGAAATTCTAATAATTCAAGTTCAATTTTAATATTTCTCTTTCTATATAGTGTTTTTTAAAGTTTTATTTATTTTGAACTTTATTTTTTAGATTTGCTCAACATCACAGAAGCCGATAGGAGTTAGATAGTCAAGTCCCAGAAATAACGCAGCTAATTTGCACTATTTTTAAAGGGTTAATTTTTTGCCAAATTTTGTTCTTAACTTATGGATGTAGTCTTTGCCAAATATGCTGAAGTCTCCTTCATCCATACAGCTAATTCTTGCTGTCTTGCATGCATTCTTTAATTTGTAATTCAGACTCAGCAACACTGACTACTTTCTTTATGTAAGGACAACTGGAAAATTTTGCGAAAACTATTTAAAGAGAAATTCAGGGAAGGAAATTATCAAAGCTAGATCCAAGGTCATCTGTATAATCATTGAAATACAGCAGAAAATCTAAAAATTCACTTTCTTTCAATAATAGTTTGATATCCAGAAGAGCCAGAGAACTTCAGACACTTTGAAAACCCCCATTTGTTACATGCTAAATAGTTTCTTAGCCTAACTGGTCTGGACTGAAACAGAAAGCTTTGCGAATTAATTTCCAACATTAACTATCAAAACAATACGTCAGCAATACTGATTACACCTGTTCTGATTCATAATGCAATATTATCAAAGACAATTTTCACAACTGTTGGTGGAAAAAAAAGTCTCGATCTCTACGAAACAGCTGTCATCTTCACAAGTAACTACTTTTCTTTGGCATGCTACTTCCTTATATCCTACCTCAGAGGTAAGTACAACTACCTCGGAGGTAAGACACAGAGAAAGCTACCCATTGAAAGAGCTAAAATAAGATTCAAGACTTAGGACTCCCAGATAACATCTGGGGTGCCCTAGGACAGATTTAGAGTGTGCTATGTGAAAGGGTCTAGTTGAAACAGCAGATAAGAGGAAGGAAAGGGTAGAGAAGGAAAATTGCCTGCCTTTGGAGCCTCAGTTCTCCCAAGGCAGCAAAACTTATGCCACCATTTCCTCAGCATCCTTACACACATCATCCTTTTACAGAAATTACATACCATAGGCAAAATCTGACCAATTTACTTGGTTTATGCAGTCTGGGTTAACTGCTGCATTACTCCACATTTTAAAACCCACAAGGACTCTCTTTAGAGGAGGATTGCACTCACCATCTAAGACAGACCTGAGGTTTAGGCATCACCTTTGCCTAATTATGATTAACTTATTGCAATCTGTTCAGATATCAGTTAAAGCACCTTTACACCCTCTCACTAGCTGCAAGACACATCATGGCTTTCACTTGAGACTTGGGTTTCAGCCTTATCAGATAAGTTCATACCCACGGGTGCCAGCTGTCAATATGATATGATCCAAAAGCATGCATGTACCCTTGCTCTGTGCTTTGGTCACTATCTGCACAGCTACAGCCAGCGCCTGTTTGCTCCAAACATTCTTCACTTCCAAGATTCTTTCCATCTACCAACATACTCTGGCCTAGCCAGCCATGCCTCAAAGTATGCCATGTGTATTTTTCACAACCATTATGAAAACTAACATATGAAACAGTACCAGAAGCGGGTTTTACTGGAAAATCAAAAATTCTATAGGAATTCAATAGGTTCAGAGTCAACGCTCACGACTGCTTTAAGGTCTACTCCTTTTTGCAGTGACTAGAATTTATATATGCTTGCTGTGGCCCATGTAAATCCTGGAATTCCTTGATCCTTGTTTCCAGCTCTTTTCCACCATGCCTCTCTCTGCTATTTGAAAAACTGACTAAAAAGAAGGCATCTATTTTACACATGAGCAGTGCAACACAGCTTGTATCAGCATCACAATCAGAAAAGTTGTGTAAGTGTCATAAAGTTTGGCAAGAATGACAAATGTCAGCCTGCTTACAGATTAATAGTCTGTTTTTTATATGAAGATACAGGAATATTCTCACCTATACCATGCAGCAGAATCTTACGACCTCTGGTTCACTCAATCTGTAAAGCACTGAGGGCTTCTGGAATTTGTCAAAGACTTCAGACACAAGATGTGTCTTTTAAGACGAGGCACCATAAAGGCCGTGCTTCCTCTGTATACATCAAACCAGTTCAGGTTGGTTCTACATATTTCATATGCATTAACACACTAAAACTGAACATTAACACAACCCATTAACATATCAGAGGCAGGAATGTCAAGGTGCTGTAGTGTACGCTTTTACCTCTGATGAATTCTCACAGCAGTTACTCAGAAATACTAATAGCTTTCCCATCTGTATTGTGCACTTCAAAGTTACAAAAAGCTGCAAATAACTTTTAAACATTTACGTTGTTGTTTACATGAGGCAGAAATTAACTAACAGTGATTCATGAACCCTGGTTAAAGGTTGGGTTTTTTTTTTTAGTTTTTATCCTTTTTCTAAGTTAAGAACAAAGTTCACCTGTGTCCTGGAAACTAGAGAGAAGTAATGTTAAGCAAGAAACTAGTTCAAAAGTATGTACACAACTATATGACTGATTTTTTTTTTTTTTTTCCGGCCAGCTAAATTTACTACCCCAATACTTAAGACAGTAAAAAGCTTATAATTGTTGTTTATTGGATTTGCTGTTGTAGAATAATACTTCTGTATTATTTCTAGATAAATTACCATGTACGCAGAACTACTGTAGGAACTGTTCTTCATCTTTACTTCATCTTCCAACCAGAGGCAAGAATAAAGTGTCTTTCAGTGCTATAACTTTTGATCTGTTTTCTAAATTTGAAACTCCATGGACTTTTTTTCCCATATAGGAAGTATCTGTATAAAAAAATCACCATCTAATACTCACATTTGAAGAAGATTCAGATTAAAGTCATATATCAAGTGCTGTGCATCAGTTTATGGGAGAAAAGATATAACTGAGAAGAAAGAACTATGAAAGTACAGAGGGAAGAACAAGATTTGAGTAAAAGTATATATTTCAGAATAAACAATATGCATAAAAAGAATATAATAGTACAAAGTGTCTACAATATAGATTATTACAATATCGTCCTTCAGATTAGAGATTAGGGATATGTTTTCATACTTTCCAGGATGTATTTGGAATGGAACATATTTACTGTGATTTATGACAGGGAGATCTTCCCTTATCTCTGTCCTTCTCCTTCTCTCAAATCAGGTCACCAATTACCCTGAAATGTCCAAAAGAATTCCTGAGATACATTTGCTCTCATTTAGGAGACTCATATTTGTATTCTATGCAAAATATTCAAAGAAAACATTTCTCCTTTTATTCAAAGGAACATTAAAAGCTATTTGTTTTAACCCTGATCTTACCATTAAATGCTGTGATCCTAACTCTTAGCCTCCAGGCAATTAAAAAAAAAGATTGTTTGAGTACATCCAGCCAACAATTTCCACGTTAAAAAAAGTCTAAGTTGGAGCCATGTGGTCTCAATCAGGCAGTAAAAAACTCTCTGTATTTTCTTAAATGCATAACTGCAGTATGCCCATAACCTCTCTTTTAAATCATCTTAACCAGACCTGAATCACTCTGACCACAAATGATTCGGTGGCCCTGGAATGTGCTGGGGTAGACAGAGTTGCTCTGCAATGAACATTGGGACATTTCCCACTTCCCTAGGGTTAAGAGAATAGTCTGCAGCAAAAAAAAGTGTTCTTTAAAATGTTAAAGCCAAGACAAAAAGTGACATCACGGTTCAATCATTCAAGGAGAAGAGGAACAAAAATTCAACTACTGCCTAATAAATCAGTGCTGTGTGCCACAAAGCACAGTGAGACAACACAGCCAAAGAACAGCTTTTCCTGCTTTGAGATACCACAAGCAGCTGGCAGATGCTTGTGTAATTATATTTACAGAGAGCCATTGAATCCATTAAGCTAGCCAGACTTGGAGAAGTTGATCAATTAAAAAGGCAGAATAATCATGATTTCAGTAACAATCTGTGCCTCTCCTTACACTGCACTACAGTATTTCTTGCCATGGGCTACCACAGTATGTATATGGCACTTTGTTGAAAGCTTACAGGCAGACCACTTCGGGTCGAAAAACCCATTGAGGTACTTGCATTACCTGGCTGTATGCTGAGAGCCTTCTCTGCTGCTCCACTCGAGCAAGTAGAAATGACAGGCACAAAGCACTGTAGCTTTCTCAGCACATCTCAGAAGGAGTTCCAAAATATTACTTACATCTAAAGTTATAATAGAGGAATGGGAATGTAATTCCTTGGGGGCTCCTAAAAGTCAAGTTTAAGCAGCAAATGAGCAAGCTTTGCTCAACTAACTGTAAGATTTTTAAATGCCACTTCCTCTTTAAAAGTCTGTCCGAAGCTTGAAAGATTTATTTCAGTCTTAATCACCTCAAAAAGCAATTTAAACATGTGGGCAAAGGGATGTGCATTTAAAACAGGACTAGGCCAGAGCCAAGATGTTTGGATCCAGTTATTAACCTTCTTATGCTTCATGGAGGTTGGAATCCAGGGGTTTTTGTACAGGCCTATCTCTGAACTCAACACTCTGCCAAACCTCACAGTCAGTAGAAAATATGCTTTAACATATCAAAGCAGGAAAAACAGCATAAAGATGTCAGATTTTTCCACCACATCAATGAGAAAAAAATGTCATTATAGCACCCATGTAAATTGTGAAACTGAAAGTAGCTGCTGAGGCAACCTGACATGGTGCCATTGGCAGGGGGGAGCCCAACTCAGGAAAACACTATTCCATTTTTAGCTCTGAAAAAGAATCTTTGCTAGTTCTAGTGTGTGATTCCAGTTCAGTGAATAACTTGCCATTAATAGAGCTAGTAACTGCTATAGACAGAAGTGCCTTAGTACACAGCAAACAAAATTTGTACTAAACATCCCCAACATGCTAACATACTGCACTCTATCCTGCTGAGCACTGTTTTGCAGTCATTTCATGGTAATAGAATTTAGAGGATTGTGTTTACTAATTACCACACTAAGCAGACTATTCTTCCAAATGAAGGCTGAAAGTCAGAATGGGAGAGCTTTGGTTGCAAGTTTATGAGTTAGAAAAAACAAACTTAGAGACCTCAAACAAACAGTTCATTGACTGAGCCTGCTATACTTTGCACAATCACCCATTTGCTCATTCAGTGTATTTTTCATGTGACTAGATTCACCTTCACAAATTCCTGATAAACGGTAGTTAATAAGGGGGTAGGAAGAAGGGACCACTCACCTTGTCAACACAAAATATAACTACTTGAAGTAGCTGATGGAGCCAGAGGGAAGAGAAGGGAAATGAAAGTTTTCATCTTTTCAGTAATGTGGTTTGTTTTGTTGGTGGTTTTGTTTGTTTGTTTGTTTGTTTCTTTAAAGTATAAGTACATTAAATCCCCTGGTCTTTCCTCCTTTGTCAAATTTATTACACAGTTGAACTTTTGGATTTCAAGGGTTTCTTATTTATCACTTTATTAAGATAACCCATGTAGCAAGACATAACAGCATGCTGATAGCAGGGCTTATCAGTAGTTTTAAAACAAATGGGTCCCTACAGTGAATTTCCTTTGACAGCTAGGTGGCATTTCTGAAAGCAAGGCATTTGGATTAACCTGCTGCTGTGATGATCATTATGAAACTTTTCCTAAAGACCAGACAGGGAGATGAAAAAAAGTAACAAAACAATCCATTCTGCTAGCAAACTTCAAAGGCAGCAGTGTTAATGCTTTTATAAAGCAAGAACAGCTAAATCATTTTGCTTATTGGAAGAAAACCAAGTTTCTTTTTGTAATTCCTGTCCTCTCTCAGAGTCATTTATCCAAGCAAACACTCTTTTCCACTGTACATTAGCTATCACTTTTATGCCCTAGGAGAGTAGACCCTCAAAGCTTTTTGTTTTTAAAAACAGATTCCCTTGGCTCCTAATGCCGAGGAGGGAAGGAGGGGGGTGTGTGTGCTCTGACTGAATGCAAATCATTTAAAACTAGTTTATTTTGGGTTCTTATAACCTAAACAGTCTTAGGAAGCATCTCATCCCTTTTCACTCCCTCATCCTCCTGAACTTTAGTTCTATTCATGTCCTCTGTGATGGAAGATCTTTACTTCCCAGGTTCAGCTCTTGCACTTTAAACAAATAGGTTACTCTGGTAGTTAAAGTTGCTCTATACTACACATGGTTCAAAACAAAGCAGATTTGCAGAAAACCCAATAAAGAAGCCATTTGGAAAACTTTCCGGAATTGTACAGGTATTTAGGAATTTTACTAAAATATATAGATTCTTATAGTGCTTTTTGGAAAGGGAGAAATGAGGAACATTTTTCTACTAGGCACAGTTCCGAGACCACTCTAACTGAGCACACATTGTATGAGTCACTCACGTACTT